>NC_059541.1:9406439-9709469 GCF_905220415.1 Colias croceus | reverse complement strand
TGTAATATTTTCTCCTAATATCCTTCCACTTTGAATAGTCTATGCAAGGTCGCAATATAGTTAGTTATATAAATGCTATGGAAACAATATGTTATTAGATGGGAATAAAAGAAAATAAATACAATATTTACCTACTTCATAAAATGAATAGCGGAAGCCGGAATAGGATCTAAATGCTATGGAAAAGAAAATATAAAATTGCAAATTATAAAAATTTGTAGTTGCATTTTATTATAGCCGTGCTAACTAATAATACAGTTTTCTACAAATCAGAAGTATCGAATGTTATCGTATCATTATAAGTTAGCAATACAGTTTTCTGCAAATCAGAAGTATCGAATAGGTGTCTATTGAGCCAAGTATTGACTTTGAAGACATTTTAGCAAATTTAAATGTTCTTCTTCTATCTACATCTGTATATAATAATTTCGAATAGCATCTTCAGCCTACCGCACCTTTATGGCTGGCCACCAGACGCTGTCTAATATTTCATATAATCTTAATAATTATCTAATATATAAAAATCAATGCCACTTTTCGTTGTAATTCCATAACTCGAGAACGGCTGAACCGATTTCGATAATTCTTTTTTTATTATATTCCTTGAAGTACGAGGATGGTTCTTATGTAGAGAAAACGTTAATATGTACCACGGGCGAAGCCGGGGCGGACCGCTAGTATATTATAAAGACGAAAGTTTGTAAGTATGGATGTATGGATGTTTGTTACTCTTTCACGTAAAAACTACTGAACCGATTACAATGAAATTTAGCACATATATAGAGGATAACTTGGATTAACAAATAGGATAGTTTTTATCCCGGAAATCCCACGGGAACGGGAACTATGCGGGTTTTCCTTTGCAAACGCGGGCGAAGCCGCGGGCGGAAATCTAGTATTTCATATTCATGTTCGAATATTTTCTTACTGTGTCTACACCTCTTTAGTTACATTATTTAAGCATTGACTTTTAATCATAATGCTCAGTAGATTTAACCCTTGATTGCGTACAAAGTCAAGGGCGGTTACTAGTCGTAAATAAAAATTAGCTTGCGTGCTGATCTCAGTGTAATTTACCTCTGCCGTTAAAATCGATCAACTGTAGCGTGCCGGTAATGGTTCGTAGATCGAGGATTTATTTTTTATTCCAATAGAATTACGTTAGACTATAATAAAAAATGAAAAGTAAATGAAATTAATTAATATTTTTATAATTCTAAAAGAATAACATTAATTCACATCCTACTAGCTAGAATTATAGATATGCAACGCCTCAAAATTTTACTCCCGAACTTTCTTGGAAGTGGAATTGGGCTTAATTGGCATACTCATACCTACTGGTGAAAGATTTTTCAAAATTGATTTCTTAATTTTGGATCTTATTATGATATGAATAAACAAACAAAAAATAAAAATCTTTCGCTTTATATATTTATAAGTAGGTACCTAAATAGGAAATAGTATACTTGTCTATTAATACTACGTCGTCGTATATTACTTCGAAAAGGTTCTACAATAACCATCCACAAAACATCCCAACAGAGAACTTCCTTCTCATTAATAAAACTGCCAAAATGTGGTACAATTGTTTTTATTTGTATTTGTTATTAAAATGGAAACATTAAATATTTGGACGCGACGGAGCGAGATATACAGCCGACGCTGATACTGCAAACAATGATTTGTTATACCGAGTAGCGAGTGAAATAAAACACGAATTTCAGTTAAGTGATGAATTTTATAAATATTAAGTGAATACAAATATACGCTATTTTAATTTGCGGCGCCATTTCGTTAGTCCGTTAATATGTATTGTATTTTTTTCATCTATGGAAATAAGGAAAATGTATTGAAAGAAAATATAATTTAGCTATCCCGCCAAAATTTAGTCATATTTAGAGACGGTTTTTCAACTCCTGGATATAATAATATTAGTTTTGTCTATCAGCTATAATGAAACAATATCTAAAAAGTAAAAATTAACGTCAAAAATTCTGAACCTGACCCAAAATCTTGCATCATCACGCTTACAACAGCGTGTATTCTTTAACAAAAAGCAATATATTTATATATTTTTAATAGGTAAAACGTTTATTTAATATAATTTTTGTCGTAATCGTAATTTTGTTAATCTATCAGAAAATTAATAAAATTTTAAAATAAAATTCATTCGAAAAATACCCTTTTAAGATTATTAAAAAATGCATTTTATTCGAATGAATTGACGCTTCTCAAATCCGATTAATTAAATGCAGTGTTTTAATTTGCATTAACATTAAAGTGAAAAACATTCGTTTATTTTTAACCGACTTCAAAAAAAATGAAGAGGTGAATGAAGAATGAGGTTATCAATTCGGCCGGTATTTTTTTTGTCTGATTAATTAACATGTGAATAATATAATTTTGTGTAAAAGAAGAATAGGTATAAAAAAGAAGTCTATAAGTTTAAATTAAAGAGTCGCAGTTTTGTTTACTTAAGACTGTCCTGTAAGTATTTACTTACAGGCTGGAGACGTTTTATTATAAAAATAATAATTAAAAAATAGGCACCTCATTGGCAGAACTACACGAAAATACAATTAAATATTAATAGAAAAATCGACCAGACCAGACAGACACTTATAAAATTGAAATTTAAAAACAATATCGTGTCGGCTTGCGTTGAATATTTTTTATTTTTATTTTTATTTAATGTAACGAAACCACATATTTTCTAATTTTAAATATTAAACCGGTAAAATATTAAACGGGCGTCTGATGATAGAATATCCAACCACAGCTATGCAATGCGACCGTTATGGCGGCGGTCGGCCATTTTGAGGCAATGGCCCGCGCGCCAACATTACCGGAAAATGTATTTTATGTCACCTGGCGTTTACTGTATTTTCATAGCTTATAAAACCTTTTTTTTTAATTCAGTTTATAATTAAAGATTTATGCGATAAACTAATAATGGAAATAATAAAAATATTTCGTAGATTTGGTTGCACATAACTACGGCTCTTAACTTGAACTTATACTATCTAATATTACGTACGTTCTACGTGTTTAATTCCACTAGACATATAAACATCATAATCATGAATAGTCATGTGTCCTATAGGTATTGTTTAGACTAAAGTATTTTTTATCATATTATAATTGTCACTAGATAGAATCAGAGATAGAGTTATTTAGGTATAGGTTTACTAGGTTACTTAGGTTACTGTTTGTCTGTTCTCTATCGCCTGAAAGTTTAATTAATTATTTTCAATAACATAATCGTACCTTTAGTATAAAATGAATAATGCCATGAAACAAAACATTTCAAATCGTATTTCCCTCTATGACATGTAACCAGGGTCGTATCCGGCACAATACAGAAAATGATAAATGACATAAATCTCACCTGTCAAGTACCGGTTCTTTCTAAATAAGAAAAACAGTTTCAACATGACCGTGCTATACCGAGTCAAAAACGTAACATATTACTTACATAACCTACAATTTGTTAGATTAAAAAATGACCTTAAAATAATAAAAAATGTATCTTCTGGTCAAATTCAAGCAGATCAAATTCTCAGGAATAAATTGTGCATTAAAAATGTGTAGCTAAAACCTATTGCTCAAAACTATGAACGGAATACCAAATTGCAAGCCAATTTTGGTAGCGTTACTGAGCTCAAATAAACCTTCCCCAACTTCTGACAGAGCAAGTTTTTACACAACTAACAAAATATACTTACCACTAGACAGGATCAAATATTATGTATAACTACGCATAAAATAGTAAACTTAAGCGTGCTGTAACTCACTTAAAACTCTTAAACTTAAATGAGTTAGCACTAAAAATACGACCGAAAATTAGCAGCCTCGTATCGGCGGAAACCAGGACACAAGCTCCACACACCCATTAAAATAAATAATAAATTCGCTAAGTACCTGAGCAGTACTTAAAAACACTCGCGTTCTTAGCACGGTAAACTCGCACAACTTATGCAAAATGGATTTACTCGTTGGAAAATATGGCTCCAGAGTGAACCGCTTCAGATAATTGCTGAACTCGTCTCCTAATGAGGCGGTGTGCCCGCTTGGCTTAGAGAACGTGGATTTGACTTACGTATTTCCATATTTATTTTTGTTACAGAGCTTTGGAAGGGTTGTAAGAGAGCACTAGCGTTTACATGCTGGTGGCTATATTTAGAACACCAGTTAAAATAGTAAAAAATACTTTATCATGAACACGATCCCTACACGATGTTCTATCAAACAAATTCCACGCAAGCCTTTTATTTTAAGGGCCTATCCCTTTCGACCTTATCGGGAGAATAAATAACTGATCAGCGAAACAATTTTTTATCGTCGCTTACGTAAACGCAACATTTTAATACTGAAAAGAAAGCATTTGAGCAAGAACACCCTTCTAAATTAAGTAGTTTGTTTCAATCTTATCTTTTGTAGTTTTATATAAATTGCTTTAAAACCAGCTTATCCTTAGCAAACATTAAAACGACGTTGACAAGGCCGTCCGGTAAAGACTTCCTGGGTAGAACTATACAATCTTATCTTTGATATAAATACACTTGCTAATGGGAGACTCCTCGTACTTTAGTTATTCTAATGGATGGGCTAACTTTAACCCCTGGAACGCGTATTATATTAAGTGACTGATTGGTGTAATGGGGCCATTTGTTTATACTATTTTAGAGTCACATCGATATTATATAAGCATTCGGAAGCAAAAGTTTGTGATAAAAATGGAAAAAGGAGTTGGAAACGTCATGTGAAATGATCTTCCATATTGACCAACATTCATTTATATTTTTATAACAAAAACTCAATTGTAATATTGACTTATTTAGTCGATTTTTTATATTAACTGCTCATGTTTCCTGTCTGTATTTATTTTATTTATACCTAATAAATAATGATGATAATTCTTAACCTATCGACGATTCTTACAGAATCTTTCATTTCCTATCCTAGCTGTTACAGATAGCATTCATAGTACTACGCCAGCTGTTTACATTCTTGTACATCAGCACAGAATACTTAATAGTTATAGCTAACGATAACATTAAAGTCTAAAAAAACAAAAGAATACTCATGAGTTCGTTTGAATGCACAATTAGTTGAGCGTATATGTCAAGCGTAGGTATACATGCAAGGATGCAAATGCAAGCGTATAGTTCAATACGCTTGTAGTAGGACTTAATTATACAATTATGTGAGGGAGTGTCGTGGGAGTAACAGAACCTGCGCTTAGATTCTGATACATGTTCCTATCAAGATAAAGTCAAACTCATTCGAACCAACGTTGTTGTGAATCTTCTGAATGCAATTAGTTCATAATGCACTTCCCGCGCACTACAGACATCTGGAACAAACTCCCTCATGCGGCTTTTCCAAACGGCTATGAACTGGGGACCTTCAAGAAAAGAGCATATTCCTACCTGAAAGGCCGGCAACATACTCACAATGTCTCTGGCACTGTGGGTACATATGGGCGACGTGGAGCATTTACCACCAGGTGACGCGTCTGCTCTGTTGCCTCCTATTGCATAAAAAAAATGATTTATTTATGTATCTTAACGTTTACAAAACCAGCTTTTATCTTCATGTTTATTGCGTACCTAATAATATGTTATCTAACTTACCTACCTATGTAGTATGTACCCACATGGTACATACCACTATTGTAATTATTTTATCCTAATCCCATTTTATACTTTTGTGTGACATAGAAAAAATTAAGAATTCTGCTATCATCAAAACAGTTAGGTATCCTATAACCACTGCATTTAAAGATAAATTTAGAACTACGATTTTATACCACTCACTACTCAAATTACAGAAATCAGACCGCAATACACCAAATTATTAACATTTACTCGTGATTAGCTCTAAAATTATCACTCAAATTCACATATCTTTTGCAAAAGCAATTAGCGTATTTCGAGGATCTTCATTAATTATATTATATGTACATTAGTAAGCTCGTATCAACATGTTGTATGAGTGAGTCGCAGCCTTTGTACGCCTGTGACAATATTTGGAATATTAATTTCCGTGTGAGATTATTTTGATACGCGCTTTAACGTTATTCCGAAATGCGATGCTTTTTAATATTAATGTTGGGAATTTTGCGTTTTATTGAATTTAGGATTTTACGTTGGGTGGAGTTTGAATCTGTTGCCTTGTGGATTAATATTTTTATTATTTCGTAGAATTGCGATTAAATAAAAGAAAACAATATGGTTACTATCGAAGTTATGTTTCAACTTTCAGGGTAATTTCTTTTTATTTATTGAATGTATAATTTATAAAAAAATACAGAAACAAACCGATCAGATAAAATAACGGGTTAAAGTTTGTGTATATTAATTTTATGGTTTCGGAATATGATACAAACTACAATATATACATATATGTGTTCATTCTTATACTTTATACTAGAGGTAATAAAGTATAAGGATGAGCACATATATGTGCATAACATAGTACATACCTAGGTACGTCCTATATATATTTTAAACACATATATGCATGATAACAAAAATACAAAGAAGAAACAATATGATAACAGTAAATATTCAACACAAAGGGCGGCTTTATCACTGTTACTGCAACATCACTGTTGTACACCAATACATGATAACATGTACATGGGTTTGCAAATACCAGCAAAACCATCTTCCTAAACTCGCGAGATCAAGTCCAACAGATCCCGGAATAGCCAAGAAACCCCATACAAGTTTACGACACACGAAATGAAGTCATTAGCGTCTAAGCCGTAACACTTGCAGATAAGAACCTCGGCTTAATGACGATTCACTTCACTCGATAATACGTAGGTTTCCCTTCGAATATTACTCAGATAGCGTTGTGTCAACAGCAATTTGCTTAACGCGACTGATTCCGAATATATATCGCGTATTATTGTGTTAGTATTTGTTCAGATTTAGAATAAATTGTTTGAGATGTAAGCTATGAAAACCTGAAATCAATAAGATTGGTAAAAACCAAGTTAACTCTTTTAGTTCATATTACGACTTAATGTAGATAAGTGTAAAACTGTAAAACTGTGTATAACAAACTTAACAAAAATGTAAAACTATAGAATGTATAAATTTATAAAGAATAGAAAAAATTCGATCACGAGGCGGGACTTGAACCCGCATCCTTCGCGCCATTCCGGGGCGGATGCCTAACCAACTCAGCCACTCGTGACCCGCCTGAG
This sequence comes from Colias croceus, assembly GCF_905220415.1. Classification (NCBI taxonomy): domain Eukaryota; kingdom Metazoa; phylum Arthropoda; class Insecta; order Lepidoptera; family Pieridae; genus Colias; species Colias croceus. The sequence goes on along the minus strand of NC_059541.1, from coordinate 9,702,250 downwards.
CAATCGAATTTATTCTATCCTTTCAGTTTTATGTGTCTTAAGGGACACATCGCGCGCCATCTATTGAGATGATTTAACAACCATTTCAACCAATATGAAGCACTTTTCAGTGAATACAATATTGTAACGATGGAACACGACCTTTTCTTGAATTTATATTTTTTGGTTTTTATGGCATTCAAATGCTTTATAAATATAAATTTATAAAGAATAGAAAAAATTCGATCACGAGGCGGGACTTGAACCCGCATCCTTCGCGCCATTCCGGGGCGGATGCCTAACCAATTATTGGTAACCAATTATTGGTTAGGCAACCAATTATTATTACCAATTATTGGTAACCAATTATTGGTTAGGCATCCGCCCCGGAATGGCGCGAAGGATGCGGGTTCAAGTCCCGCCTCGTGATCGAATTTTTTCTATTCTTTATAAATTTATATTTATAAAGCATTTGAATGCCATAAAAACCAAAAAATATAAATTCAAGAAAAGGTCGTGTTCCATCGTTACAATATTGTATTCACTGAAAAGTGCTTCATATTGGTTGAAATGGTTGTTAAATCATCTCAATAGATGGCGCGCGGTGTGTCCCTTAAGACACATAAAACTGAAAGGATAGAATAAATTCGATTGCTCAGGCGGGTCACGAGTGGCTGAGTTGGTTAGGCATCCGCCCCGGAATGGCGCGAAGGATGCGGGTTCAAGTCCCGCCTCGTGATCGAATTTTTTCTATTCTTTATAAATTTATATTTATAAAGCATTTGAATGCCATAAAAACCAAAAAATATAAATTCAACTATAGAATGGTTTTAAAAATATATTTATGTAAAAACACATAAACGATAAATAAAATAGTCAGAAATATGTATATCAAAAGTAAATTGATATTTTATCAACACAATACAGTACCTACTGCTAGAGAATAATATGAATAGGTTAGGTTTCAATAAACTCCGTTTTCAATAAAGAGTAATATGAGCCTTTATAATAATATATTTCCAACATATTTCAAAATCATTATTTTTTTTAAATAATATTACACATCAAATGGAGTAAACAATCATGAAATAATATTGGAAAATTGAAATATCTATCAATAATGTACATATTATCACAAATTTAATATTAATATTCGGGCTTGTAATTTGGAAAATACGAATTTGAAATTATTGGGGTTATTATATTGTACTGCTATCGTTTACAAAATATAAACGAACATATCTTCAATAAACAGCTCAATTATTACGCTTTATATTTTAACGTAATAAAATTTATTTAATCCTGGCGATCATTATCAGGATAGTAAGATAAGGTCATAAAATTATGGTATTGTCCTTTCTTGGTGAGTGTACCAGATTCCAAATTAATTATGTTTACTTAAAGTACCTTAAAGGGAGTCAAAATCGAGTCTAAAGGTTACATTCAAGCATACAGGTGATGATTATAAGGCCGGTTGCAGAGCTTCACCGACCGTCAGTGCGTACCATCGGTCCTGACGATATGCATCAACAATGTGTATGACTAAACAATAATGTGACACTAATACGTGTGACAGTATGCGTGCGTATGGTCGGTCTAGCTATGAACGGTTTTATGAATTTCCATACATATTATGTCAAGCGCGACTGACGTACGCTCTGATGGTCGGTCAAGCTCTGCAACCGGCCTAAAGGCACGTTGAAAACAGTAGCTATCGAGATTTTTACTAGGTAATTATTTTGCGTAAAATATATTGTGATAGGTAGTTTAAAAAAATACTATGAATACATTAAAAGTTTGCGAAAAAAGCAGTATTGAATTCTGAGTTGCAGCACTGAAATAAAAAATTATAACGTAATTTAATATAAATCTCGCAACATAATTCACATTTATTTGTACAAACATTTGCTTTAACTCCCGCCCTTTGATTATTAAATAATCAAAGCTCCCGCCATAAAAATCTTTGTGCAGCAGCTCAGTTATAAATAGGTATTAAAATAGACACAACGTTAACTTTGTCTTAAAAAACGGTAAAATAAACAACTGGGTCAGTGCTTTTATCAATTCAAGTTTATTTTGCGGCGCGGAAAATTTTATAGCCACCCCTTTTTTGTGGTGAAATATGAAACGAACCAGGACATCAACAAACCACGAAACAATATTTGAAAACTTTCCGTTCCCGCAAAATGTTGTCTATTTAAATAGCTATTAAAATATGAAATGTAAACGGTTTTCTATTGTTTGTTTGAAGGATTAAAATTGTATGTTTTAACGATATTTTCATTGTGTTTTTCGTAAATCTTTTCCTCGTTTATATGTATAAAATTCGACATCGTCGATACTATACTTAAGAAATAAAGATAGTAACAAATTTTACCTTCACTAAAACAAAAAAAGAAAGTTTCTTGGAGAATAAGTTTCCCAAAAATTACAGATTGCAGACAAAACTTCTAGAATAAGATAAAATATGAACTTGCCAATATAGTATAAAATAAATTCCAACCATAGACAATAAATACTTATTAAGCTAGAAAAAAGGTAATCCAAGAAAAACTAAAATGGACGTTTTAATATTTTTACATTTACGTGACTTATCTGTATTCAAGCTGGTCTCCATAAAACTATATTTCATAAGACTTAATTTAATGTTTGTCAGATAAAAGATTTATTCACGAAATTTATTTAGACATAAATTCAATTTGCTGAAGCCAGAAGCACCTGGGCGTTTTTAGATGTAACTTTTTTAACCATCTGTTTTTCAATTGATGTATTGTTATCTGAAATTGAACTTTGAAAATATTATTATGGGTTGTAGTAATGCGAGTTAAATTCACTTTCCAGTGAATTAATAAAAAGAATTATATATCTTAAATTATTTTAATTAAAAAGTAAAATTACAATATACGTGTTATTATGAGCACGATGCTTCACAATATGTTTTTATTCTAATATTATAATTTAAAGGAATAAAACGTTCTCACGAACGAAAGCACACCGTCAGCGCTTCACATTACATATAGCGTAGGGTTGTCACATAACTCCTCCCCCCGCAGATCCGCAACTATTTTAGGACATTGAGTGAAAATGTTGCGGCAGGATCAACTTCTGGGGCTGATGTTTTCTGTGTTTTCTGAATATTCATTTTCTTTGATTTGTAGCGACGATAGCACAGGAACATTGAAGTGGCCGCTGCGCTCAGTAGCTAAAGATGTAAAGTGGTATTGTCGTATGGTAGATGGAGTGCAGTCCCAAGGTTTTTTAGCGTTCTCGTCGGAATATTACTGATTGGTGCAATTAAAATTTTTGTAGGTGTATCTTTAATTTCATTATTAATATTTGTAATAGTGAGGTCGTCAGTACGTAGAGAGCAGTTTGTAGGTAACGTTGCTATGAAACTGCCTTGGAGATGAAGCTATTCCTTACGCTTGCAGGATAATTTAACCTTTGTGAGATGAGGAAAAATAATGATGTAGTGACTGTCGTCCAATTTCTCCATTGCTGGCTTAGTTAATGTTAGGCAGGTGGATTCACAGTCGCTGGATATCTCTAGCGTGGTGATGAGTTTTGCAATACAGTCGGGTGAACTTCTTGTATGATGATTTAGGGTCGACTTCACATAGAAACCGATTGCTCTTCGATTGAACTGCGGGCATTCAGCCTCTATGTGCACATAAATATCTTTATTGGTTGCTATATAGGGATAGGGAGGTATGATGATATGATTTGTACGATTAAAGTGTGAGGAGTTATAATGGGGAATCTTAATATAATTACTATCCTATTTTTACTAAAGTATGATCCAGTGCGAATTATTCGCGGAGATCTACATTAATAATTTGTTCTGAATCGTAAAAGGAACGTAAAGTAACTAATATAATACTTAATATAATATCTATCCCTAACATAACATGGTGCGCTCGCGATGTACGCATAAAAGCTAAACTATCCTCTATATTTCTTATTACTAAAAGTAAATCATTAATATTATCGTCTAAGGAGTCTAGGAATTGCGCTAATTCTGTATAGAACCTAAACCATTTATCAATCTACGTTTTACACTGGTTTTAAAGCTTCTAACAAGGACGATGCCTTATCCAATTTTTCGTTTAAATGTTGAACCCTAATTTTATATAGTAATAATGTACGGTTATAATAACTAATTGGTCGCATATTTTAATGAATTTTGTTAATACATGGGGGTTACCATCAAAATCTGGGACCACCCTTAAGCATTTAAAAATTTCTTCCGTGTCAAACGACATATTAAAACTATCAATACTTCTAATACTATCAACTAAACTATTTCTCGAGGACTGTTGGGTATTAACAGCCTCGGTACCCCGGGATTTCCTAGGATGGAAAATCGTGAAGGTTTATTCTAAAATTAATATAGGAATATAATATAGGAAAGCAACACAATAAAATAATTCTGTGCAACTCACATTAACATGGTTTCTGTATCGATGGCTGGATACTGCTGATGTTCTGGATACTCGCTTGGGTTTTTAAAAAAACCGGTCGGCCGCGCGGGGCCTCGGAACCGATATTCATTTCGGATATCTTCCCGCGGGCGACCCGAGTATCCTACCGACTGCGCCAGTTAAATTCACTTTCCAGTGAATTAATAAAAAAATCATATTTCTTAAATGATTTTAATTAAAAAGTAAAATTACAATATACGTGTTATTATGAGCACGATGCTTCACAATATGTTTTTATTCTAATATTATAATTTAAAGGAATAAAACGTTCTCACGAACGAAAGCACACCGTCAGCGCTTCACATTACATATAGCGTAGGGTTGTCACATAACTTGCGTTTTTTCGGTTGGATAACTATTTTTAAATTTTCATCTATACATATAATAAATCTGTAGAAGGGTCAATTCTGTACATTGAAAATATTGAAAAAATAAATAGCAGAGGGTGTTACTGGATCGATACCAAACCCAAATAAGTGATTAAAAAAATTTTTGTCTGTCTGTCTGTCTGTCTGTCTGTCTGTCTGTCTGTCTGTCTGTCTGTCTGTCTGTATGTGAAGGCATCACGTGAAAACTAGCGGTTCGATTTCGATGAAACTTGGTATAATTATACCTTATTATCCTGGGCGTAAAATAGGATACTTTTTATCCTGGAAAAATACGTAGAAAAAAAATAATCTTAATTTTTCAGTTTTATCGATAGATGTTGTTCCGTAGAACCGCGAACACACGTTGCGTATTATTATAGGCCTAGCCGTATTTGGGAATTGGGTCCAATAGATATTTATAAGATGTTATTGTCAGAGGTACTCAAAATGGAGAAATAACCATCCACGCGAAGACCGACATCCGCGCGGACGGAGTCGCGGGCGGAAGCTAGTCATAAATAATACAAAAGATAGCATTGATTTGGATGGTGTTCACGACCATGCCAGGGCCATGCCAGTACGGCTGTATATCTCTTGATAAAATTTATCACAGATGTAGATAATAGAGATAAATATGTGAAAGTAAAATTTCAGTCCAGTTTGTATGATCTGGATTGCTGTGGAAGTAAAATAAAACAGTTAAGTAGATATAGATAATTCTTTATTGCGCAAACTCAAAATTAACATGAAACACATATAGAAAACAAACAGAGATAAGTTTAAACAAAAATATGTACAAAACTTAATTTAAAAAATATGTAAGTTCAAACATAAATTTTTAACACGACAAAAATTAACGCACAAACAACTGTCGTTGATTTAAATGTAATTTGTTATCCAATGAAAATATATAACACTAGCGGTCCGCCCCGGCTTTACCCGTGGTACATATTTCGCAATAAAAGGTACTATGTTCTTTCTCAGGGTCTAAAGATTGTCTGTGCCAAAGTTCATCAAAATCGGTTGAGAGGTTTAAGCGGCAAAGCGCAACAGACAGACAGACAGAGTTATTATATTAGTAGGGATTAGTAGGGATTGTGCATACTTTATCCAAATTATTTCTTTTTGTTACATCATTTTCTTTACATACATTGATCTTCAAATGTTTTTAAACGTTACTCCATCTAATTTACAGTCAAAATTCGCGCAATTATGAAACAAGAAAAACTTACGTTATTTAGTTATCTGTGATAAAACTACATGGTATAAAACAAAGTTGCTTCCCGAGTCTGTTGCTTATATCTTTAAAACTGCTCAACGGAATTTCATACAATTTTTTTATAGATAGAGTAATTCAAGAGGAAGGTTTAAGGTGAAGCCGCGTGAAAGCTAGTCTATGATAAAACTATCTTACCTCGATATACGAAATTCAAGAGCAAAATTTTCAGCAGGCAATCAGTCATGTCGTTGTTTCGGCTGAGCAGTGAGCAAGGTCTTTTGTGCCCAGTTATTAATGCCAGATTACCGTAGTTGGCGCTTCGCCCGATTTTCATATAAGTATATCATTTAACAAGTTTGCAGGTGATGACGAATTTCAGTATAATGTTCTTGTAATTAAACTTCTGTTAAATAATTGTCACTAATGTTAATATTATGGATTAGTGTCTAATCTCCTTCTTAAACAATCAGATTTATAACCAGACAATAAAGTACGTAACACACCTGATAGGCTTATTTCTTATTTAAATTTGGCAACTAATCTACAACAATATGCCATATAAACAATTCCTACATAATTTGTTAAACACACAAACAATAGTACCTAAACATAAATAATTTCTATATACCCTATATTCCTGGGAACTCATTTTTACACGTCAATAGATTCAGGTTATAAATTACAGTACATTATCTAGAAATTTCCGCGAGCTGAACAAAAATCACACTGTTAATAATTATAATAAATCACTGCGTACATCCAAAACGTTCTAGGTCATCTAGCGAATTCAATTCTTTTGATATATTGTTCTGTGCGTGAAAGTAATCGTGCCAAAAGTTTTGTGGTCACAAATATCCGCAGTGGCTCATTTGTCACCACTTTCTGTGACGTCACAGACAGGACGATGGGCCCCACACTAATAACGTCATTAGGGAAGAAATCAACGCGGCTTTTTATAGTCTGTAGCCGAGTTCTGCATTTAAAAAGTTTTAAACGCATCATAAATTATACTTATAACTTGCATGATTCTCAGAAAGTGTCTGCAGACACGTGTCGAGTTGTATTAAGCTTATTAAATAAGTCCGTAATTCCAGGAAACATCTAAATATAAATGTTGTGATATTCATACTACGCTGGATTCATAACATAGATAATCTGTTCCACGATCGTTCTTTTTTCCACGGACCGTATTCAAATTTAAAAAAGCAGAACTTTGAATTTCGAATGTGTGTTCGAATAGGAATGGAACAGTTCGCAATTCTAAGAAGTGAAGCAGAAAACTTCTTAAAGTTGGCAGCTCGGAATTTTAAACACTACGAAGCCGCAATCTGTATTACTGAAGTGAGCGGGACAAGCATTTCCAATAATGTAGCCTCCTTTGACTTTTCTCCATATCAGCCTGATATTAAAATGCCTGGCTTTAGCCTACGCGCTTTGCGTATATATACGTATATATATATGCGTAGTGCACAATGTTAGTTGAAAATAGATACTCATTTTGCTATCCCTTAAAATATACTACAGTACTTAAAGTAACCGCTTATTAAAACAATCCTCAACCCAATATTCTGTCTAATGAAACGATGATTTATGAAAGCTATGACTAATATTGACAGCGAATCGCTTAGCAAACAGTTAAAATAGGTCAGCTTTGTTAACATGAATTGCTTTTGAATAAATTACTATCAGATTATGAAGAAACTGTAACCACCTGATTAGATTTATTAATCATCTTTCATTTAGTATGTAACCAGTTTTTTTTTTTTTTTTTTATTGTACAATAGGGGAGCGCTTGGCCACAATCTCGTATGTAACCAGTTCATTGCCTTCCGCCTACACTTCTGAAAATATACTTATTAGTACCTAAAGGTATATTTTAAAATAATTTTCAACAGTTACAAAAGTACATGTATAAATCTTATATTTATTTATCTACTTATAATTCACCATAGAACCATTTTCGATGACCCAATATATTTTTTTTTTTATATCATAATCGGCAAAGAAGCTGGGTCGCTTGGAAGTAATCGCTTTCACTGTATAATAGTAAAATAAATTATTACCCAAATACTATAAGAATATACAAATTGTCATCACTACATAAGTACATAGTACAAAACAAAGTCGCTTTCTCTGTCCCTATGTCCCTATATATGATTAAATCTGTAAAACTAGGTAACGGATTTTGATACGGTTTTTTTAATAGATAAAGTGATTCAATAGGCAGGTTTTGGTATATAATTTATTAGATTTTAGACAGAATATACTCATTCGTTACACATTGCACTAAAATTAACCTAACACAAAACTACAAGACGAGCGTGGTACGTTTGCAAGTTAACGTTTGACAATGGCGGCATTGTATTGAATGCTAACTGGGTTCCCTCGTTTCCATTCAAACGAACAAAAAGGACAACTAATAAATACTAGAACAGCTAAACGCCATTTTGTGTTTTAATTACGAGTTGAACTGGGTTAATTCTTTTGTGCTGAATGAAAATTTAGTAGTTTAATTGCTTTGACCGCCTCCTTGGTACAGTGGTTGACGCGCGAGCGTAGAACCGAGGGGTCCTGGGTTCGATTCCCGGTGGAGACGAAGAAAAAAAAAATGTCTCGGTCTGGCAGGACACAGAAGGCTGATCACCTACTTGTCCCTAAAGGAATCAGATCGATCAGTGAAACAGATGTATGCATCATGCATCTGCCCCTTACCCCACTACGGGGACACGGGACTTCACTTAATTGCTTTGCGATTCGTGAATAGATAGCCGAAAGTAGAAATGTACCTATTAGTTTGAACATTGATATTATAATAAATATAGGGTAATTTTAATAAACTAAAAAAGAGCTTGTCTATAATTTTTCGATAGTGGACAATTATTTTATCTCAATGAAATATTAATATCCCTTACCCTTCATCCTTTCTTCCAACGTCATCATAGATATGCAGATTATGTACCCAAAATTAAAGTATAGTAAATAGTTGAAGCTCATGCACGAAGTTTCTCCTGTTATTCGTGCGACATCAAGCATATATTGGCTTTTAAAACCATATACAAGGGCCTCTCAGTCATCCGTTCAAATTAACAAGGAAGCAAACAATTATATTTCTACGATCTAAGGCTCCATTTCATGAGTCCATAAAATTTAATATGCACGATGGATATTTTCGCAAGTATATCTTCTGAAAGTGCGAAGTGAATGCCTCCCAAGCAGACGATAAATCATTGTTCGAAAGCCCCGGGTCTATAGAGGGCTCCGTTCAAAATAATGTTGTCCGGATATAAGAAACTCTAAAGAGGGGTACTCAACCTAAGACTTGCTTGTTTGCGATGTAAATGTAGTACAAAAATTGATGAACAAAGAAGCAGTGAAGTTAACAAAGTGACCATTGAAATAACCTATCGTTTACATGAATGTAAAATATGTAAAAAATATAGCACGTCAGATTAAACATATTATTAGAGGTAAAGTAACCTCTATTTTTTTCTGACGAACATGATGTACATCATCATACATAGTTATGGCAATTTTATATGAGAAATTTGAACTTTGTAATAAATTTTCATAAATAATAAACATTTGTATAAACGTTTGCATTTTACATTTACAAAGTAAATTCTAAAACTTCATTTCACAGCTGAGTGACCCTAAATTAGACTAGTATATATTCATATGAGTCTTAATGTCTACCGTAATGTGAATCCCAAATGAATTCACACAAAAGTTTGAGATACTAGCAATTAGAATCACATAAACAGCCGGCTAAATAGTTATTGTGGGTACAAATAAGTTTGTTTTATAAATAAATCAAGGACATAATTTGGTCTAAGTGTAACAATGTTACGTAAGGGTAATTTTAAATCAGTTACAAAAATGGGGTGAATGTACTTAAAATTCAATATTAGGTTGATGACGTTTCATTCGAAATGTTTTATATTATTTAGACTCGATGGAACAAAATTTTATATACGTTATAGTCGAGCCAATTTAATAGGCAACATTTGACGTCTATCAATTTTATCTTCGAAGAGAGGTAACCTGCTTAAAAACATCGATTAAAGTGTATTAATCGATACGGATTTGAAACATTTGTCAATCGAATTTATTAATTTATGATGATTTTTATTCAGAAGTAATCAATGCATTCGATTCTAGATGTCAGATTTCGATTTTTAGAGTAACGTCTCTAGTATTTAAAAAGAAAAAAGGTTTATTGACACAAAATTGTAGCGACGTCAGTTCTTCAATTCAGAAATTGTTTATTATGTTTAGGATGGTTTATCAGTAAAATGAAATCTTAAAATTACTTGTATCGGTCATTATTATTATAAATATGTAATCGTAATTAAAAAAAAGTTAAGCAAATGTGCAGTTCTAACAAAACGAAATATCATGTTATTGTATGTCGTCGTTACTAGGTTACGTTGTTGAATTTTGTTGAACTGTCAAATGTTGCCTATTAAAATGGCTCTACTATAAATATTTTTATATCTTTAGCAAATATGTTAAAAAAGTATAATTTTTTGATACATATAATATATCAAATTAGTAGATTTATACATGTATAGAATAAGAAAAAACGTTTTGTAAACCAAATTATTAGAGATCGTTACGTCATAGACATTAATTATAAGGAAAGGTTGGCAATGTCTGCTTTTAGAGCCTACACTCGTGCGTAGTTTTGTAAATATTTCCATACATCTTTATCTCATTACATTACACGCTATTAACATTATGGATGATATTTAATATTTGGAGAACGACGGCTTCTGATATGATGGAAACACTTTTTGCACCAAACCTTTTAACAGATTAAAATATTCAATTTTTTTAGAGCACTGCTTATGTTTGGATTGTTTCAGTATTATTCACTTACGTCATTGTTGTCTGTTTTATGATATTTCGACTTGCCAATAAAATTTTGGTGGAGGCGTGCAAGTGTCTAAACCAAATGATTTGCTTTATAAAATTTTTTTGCAGCTGGTCTGATATAGCCTCCGATTTAAATTCAATTGAATAGACTTGCATAATTATATACCTACATTACTTTTGATATTATACAGGACTGTGAATCCTATATAAAAGCCACACCGTGCTTTAATTAAAGGGGAAGATATTACCATATTTAATTCCGCTGCAAAAATTGCAAGGTTTCTTATAATTATATTAGAAATTCATATTGATGCAAAATGCGCTGGGAACCGTAGTTTTTTAATCAAATACTTCAACTCAATAAATGTCGCCAACTCAAAGTTGTGGAAAGAAAGGGGCGTTTTATAACTTAATCATAGAGCGTGTTTAAAATTCCATTAAGCATGAAAACTTTCAAACCAAATTTTTAATAAGAAAGTTGCCTCAACTAAAACTTCAAGGCAGCGTTCGTGGCGCCCATTTATAACAATGCATTTATTAATATACATGGTTTATCTTTTAGAAGCCAGAACTTTACTAGCTCTTCTTAAAAATGAATTTCTGTATTTTTTAGTGCGCTTCTTCTCCAAAATTTAGGTTTACATTAATTGAATAATATAATCAAATCAAGTAGTATTTTATGAATACCGTTAAGACAAAATTCTAAATTAAGCTTAAATTTAATGTTTCCTTTGCAATCATAAATTCGTGTTCAGTTAGCGGTCAACATTAAGTCACAAATGCAGTGAAATGTTGTGGAAAATTATAGTACGGGAGCTAGCAACGTTAAAAAAAAAGTCATTTTAGTATAGTTGGGTTTTTGATATACTGTTTCTCTTGCTATTTCGGTTAGAGTCCGGGCTGTCTGGCTGGCCGCAGTGGTTGCGTTTATTAGTGCGCATCTTATCTGCACAGGAAATTATCCTTAATTTAAAGTCATTTTTTAACGCGTAATTTTTAATCTTTTGCCTTTAGATAGATCCATCAGACATAATTTTTTTTATTGCAAGACGTTTTTTTCGTTGTAAAATAGGTGCCATACGCAATTTTTATTTCAAAATAACTAAAATGTCATCGAAATAAGTGAAATTACATCAACATGAGTCCGCTTAAAAGGTAAGTAATAACTTTATTATTTATATTATATTATCCTTTTTTAATACTTATATTGAATAATTAGTAAACTAATATTTTTAATAGATGGTTTCATAATTATTACACTTTTGGGTATAAATATGAATTTGATGATATTTGTATTTTCTAGTGCTTAATTTTACGCGAGTATTATACATTTTGAAATTAAAGACTTGGGAAAATAATACAATGAATAAATCGCGTTTAAAATCCGTTAAAAAGTCTTTAATTTCTTGATGATATTTGGTTTTTATCAAGTTTACATTAACGTCCTATTTGAGGTTCGTTGGGAAAAAGGTGGCGATATGGTAGATTGTTGTAATAAAACTGTAAATAGTAAAATGAATATTATGTATAGTATAAGTAACACAGTGATTACTTATCCTTCACTGGGACTCATGTTGATGGAATTTCACTTATTTCGATGATATTTTAATTATTTTGAAATAAAAATTGCGTCTGGCACCTATTTAACAACGAAAAAAACGTCTTGCAATAAAAAATGTATGTCTAATGGATCTATCTAAAGGCAAACGATTAAAAATTACGCGTTAAAAAATGACTTTAAATTAAGCATATTTTCCTGTGCAGATAAGATGCGCACTATTAAACGCAACCACTGCGGCCAGCCAGACAGCCCGGACTGTAACCGAAATAGCAAGAGGAACAGCATATCAAAGAACCAACTATACTAAAATGCTCACTTGTCAACGTTGCTACCTCCTAGAATATTAAGGCAGAGTCGGGCTTACGAAAGGTCTGTCGGAAATCGAGGAAGAATGGGTGTAACGTAAGGTAAAGGACATAAGCTTCCGTTTCTAGTCAACAAAGAAAATGCCAGATTATGCCACTTTTCGTTTAGCATAAGAAAATCCTTCACAATATTTAAGATTCACCTCTTAATAAACTTCAGGAAACGAAGTACCGTAAAAATACAATTTAACCCATATACACTGCAATCTTCCCAAGATTTTGCATTTCAAATTTAAAAGAACTAAAGCAATATGTAAAGTCGAGATTGAAAACGTAAGTTATTCAGATATTTAAATGGAATAAGAGAGATTACAACAGAATGAAGATACTCGGAACACGCCGCGCCGCGTCGTGGAATTCTTAATAAATCACTGGCTTGTTTTTCCGACGCGGACGGCTGAAATACTCCATATGTGGTATGTTATCCTGGTACTTCGAAATTGGTTTAAGACTTTAATAGAGGAAGGAATTTGAAAATGTTGCAGATATTTCAAGCAACAAATAAAAATAATGCTTAAGATATTTTTTAATATAAATTGCTTGAATTCATTGAAAAATATTAGGTCTCAGATGGAACATAATTTTAATATTACTGTAAGTTATTAGAAAAATTGTTGGTTGGTTTAATTACGAACGTTTTTAATATGAGCTTTTTATGGTACTAAATTAGCATTTATCCGTCCAAAGGAGTGGTGGCTAATAACTCACCATGATACTAATGGTATCCCACGAACCCACAAAAGCAAACCGATGCTACATTTTACAAGTAAAATGTAAATCACGCGCCACGCCCGCAAAGACATGTCTACATTGGTAACAAATGAAATTATGCCATAAAAACATAATGCATATGGAGACAATACAATTTCGGTGGAAATGTGTGGAAACACGCAAACTAGGCGAAATATATGAGTTCAGGGTTGCCTCGCATTCGCAACTTAGCAGCTGATAAAGCCTGACCTGCTTTTGCCTTTCTTTGTACTGTCTCTTAAATTTAATGTTCATTTTGTTTACTGCTTTTGTAAAGTGGAACTTCTCATTTTTCTCGTGCCTGTAAGACTGTTGGGATGCAAAGGCAACGTGGCATTTACGTAAATTTTCGTATTATGTAACAGCTCGACAACTTGTTCTATTGTTACGTGTTTTAAGAAACTAATTATGTTTATACTAGATTTCCGCCCGCGGCTTCGCCCGCGTTTTCAAAGGAAAACCCGCATAGTTCCCGTTCCCGTGGGATTTCCGGGATAAAACCTATCCTATGTGTTAATCCAAGTTACCCTCTATATGTGTGCTAAATTTCATTGTAATCGGATCAGTAGTTTTTACGTGAAAGAGTAACAAACATCCATATATCCATACATCTCATATATTGAGATATTTTAGACTCCACTCAAATAATTCAATCAACTCAATATATTTCTACTTTTAGACGATTTTATTCTAAAAAAACATTTCTTCAAGCTTAAAATTGCCGTTAAGGAAAACAATAAGGAAACCCTTAATACCATTAAATAAAGGCAAATCCAAATATTTCGTAAATAATTTAATTTAACCTCGGATAGATTTTTATTCAATTTATTCACTTCAACCATTACTATGAGAGACTAAGTAAACAATACTTTATATATTAATACAATATTCTAAAATTCAATGGAAAATATAACTGTAATAGAAAATATCTCATATTTTATAAATAGTGGTAGTGAGTGTTGAATAAAATCATAACATAATTTATGTCTGTCTTGAGCAAAGCACTACCGATTTACTTGCATGCTGCATCGCCAGCACTATTTTATTTTCTGGAACTATCTTTGAAACGTGAGATTATTTCAAATGGAAAAATTTAATATTCCTTTTTTTAAGCTATTGCATAGCTTCTATTGCGGGCCTTGAGCGCGGGGACCGAATCGAGATATTCCGTAACGAAAAAACCTCACGCTCCCCACTCCGACGGGTGGAAGTGTGGCTTGAAGGCATAGCATGCAATAGCTTTACCGTGGCAGTCCCCGAGTGCCACACGTCGTTTTTTTTCTATTTTGGCACCGTCGTGACTGTTATTGAGTTTATTACTTTTTTTACTATCGAAAATCAATACACTAATAGTAAACGTTCAAACATAAGATATAGGTACTTAATGAAATTTTAAATCGACCCCAGTTTGACTGTTACAGTTAATTATAGGTATTAAATACTAAATAGCTACTAATTAAAATTAAATTTATAAAAACAAAATAATGCTACTTGAATTCTTTCTTCTTCCGTAATTCTTCAATACTATAAAACAGTTATATATTTGTCCCGTATACAAAACCAGAATAGTCCCCATTTGATGCAATTCAGTGAAATGGACGGGAGGTATTCCAGAGCATTCCTCGCTAATTGCTTTCCGCTCAATATGCAACGGCACGGAAAAAAGAGACAAATTAATAAGGATTTCAATATTGATGGAAAGTATTAGACTCCAGTGAAGGCTGCATTCGTATGAATATTTTTATTGATACTCGAGCACGTGGAATTTATAATGCGTTCATGTGAAGTTTCGCTAGATATCTTCATAATTTTAGAGCTCTACGGTGCAGTTTCGAGATATATACGTTCCTTGTCTGACGTATTAAGCGCGTCACAGTTCACACACGGTGAAGATACTACATTTTATGTTAAGATTCTCTCATATAAAATATTACAGTTTTTCTTTTTGTCATTGGGTATTAAGACCCCTGTAGAACCGCCATCCTGTTACAAATGACCCGAAATTTTGTGTCAGTGTTTCGGGTCATTTGTAACAGGATGGCGGTTCTACAGGGGTCTTAGTACGCAATGACAAAAAGAAAAATGATGGTCAGAACGCTGATACCGGATACCTTAAGATACTGATTATAGATAGATTTTATAGTAGAGAATCTTAACATAAAATATTATAGTATCTTCACCGTGTGTGACGCTTTAAATTTATATCTCGTAAAGTAAAGCAGTGTAATGTTTATTAGAGTTCACATTATCAGTATTAAACAAAGAATCAATAGTTTTACGTCTTTGATAAGAATTTTAGTAACATTTATCTTGAGATTATTAAGAGGGTAAAGTAGACATTTTTACCCTTTCTCTCGGGATGAACCCTACGGCGTAAGAGCTTATTGTATAAAAAGTTTTGTGTTGTATTGTGTCGTATCCGACCCCTACACTCTTAATTAAGAACCATTTTGCAATTATCTCGAATTTCAAAACAGTAAAACCTAATTATTTAATGATATTATATTTATGAGCACTTAATTTTCTCTCTGCATTATATGCAACTTATAAATAAAGGCAAGAATAAAATAATAGAAATAGGAGTCCTAGATGAGATACTAAGAATATAGAGTGAATAAGTTTGAAAAACATCTAAGTAATCAAAAGTAACGTCTTTACGTTATATAGAGCCTTTAAATAAAGAACTATCCTTGTATCATTAAGATATACATTTTAGTTATTTTGTATAAGCGTAAGTATGGTAATATATTATAATACTATTTGTGTCCCGCAGTTTTACAAACGTTTTTTTCTCTTACGTGATGATGTATATAAAGATAGAATATAGAGCCTTTCTCAATAAATGAGTTAGGTACTTATCTAACTCTGATTTTTTTTTTAATCAGGCCAGTATTTCTTAGATAAGTACGTTTAAGAAAAAAAAACTCTACAGCCTTGTATACTATATTAGTAAACATAATATGCCATAATCTACCAGCGAAAATCACTTTCAAGGACGTTTCTCAAAAACAATTACTTTCACCAAAGGGAAAATCCATCTAGACAGATTAAGTGGACAAAAACATATCACCTTTAGCCCAACCGATCTAGGACACAGTATTCAATTTATTTCGGTTCGACGAAAGGACTAGCCGATTTTGTAAAGAAAATTAGATTTATTTCGTGTTATGTGTTTCTGGAATATATCAATGGGAACTTGCTAAATACTTTGGCCCTCATGAATAACTAGCTGTGCTCCACGGTTTTACCCGCAGTGATCCGCTCCTATTGGTCTTAGCGTGATGGTATAATATAGCCTTCCTCGATAAATGGGCTATCTAAAACTGAAATAATTTTTCAAATCGGACCAGCAGTTCCCGAGATTAGCGCGTTTAAACAAACAAACTCTTCAGCTTTATAATATTATTATAGATTATAGATTTAACAAAATTTCACAGGAATCTATTATATTTTGATGATTGATGATCCTTTAGCCATCAGAATTTATTTCTAGGTACTTATTATTAAAAACAAGATCAAAACTAGCAGAAATATACAATATAATCCTTATCTTTAGTATAATAGGTGATAAAAATAAACATACTCTAAGATTAAAATAAAACATCTTGAAAAAATATCCAAAATTGTTATCTCAAAATCTATGTTTTAAATTGTTAATTAAATTTGTCTAATAAAAATCTATGTTTTAAATTGTTAATTAAATAAAATTGTTATCTAAAAATATCCAAAAATGTTATCTCAAAATCTATGTTATTTCAATTCGGATCATTTTTCAAACGCTATCTCTAGATTGCTGTGATCTTTGAAGGAGGGCTATGATTTACTGGTCCCTTAGGCCCGGTTGCCGCGATAAGTAATAACGCCCGTATCGTATTTTATGCCGCTTTTGTATTAAATGGAAAAGATAAAAAAACATTCAGCTATACTTACGTGAAATTGTACAATATCGTGAATATATTAGTGTTAAAGTTTATGTGGTTAAATAACTCAAAACTTTCAAGCCATACAGGCAAATTAATTTATTTAAATAAGAAAGATTTTCATGCCTATCCTCACATATTATTTTGTGAATAAAAACATTTTTACGTGTGTTGAAAGATTTGTGTAGATTTCAATTTGAAATTGGTACATAGATTGAACTTCTATCAAATTCACACCTATTGTTCATTCCTTGTTAGATTATAGAATACTAGCTGCACCGCGCGGTTTCACCCCCATAGCTCCACTCCTGTTGGCCGTAGCGTGATGTTATAGCCTGTAACCTTCCTCGATAAATGGGTTATCTAACTTCGAAAGAAATTTTCAAATCGGACCAGTAGTTTCCGAGATAAGCGCGTTCAAACACTTTCACGTATGTTGAAAGATTTGTGTAGATTTCAATTTGAAATAGGTACATAGATTGAACTTCTAACAAATTCACACCTATTGTGTACTTTCATTCCTTGTTAGATTATAGAATACTAGCTGCACCGCGAGGTTTCACCCCCGTAGCTCCACTCCTGTTGGCCGTAGCGTGATGTTATAGCCTGTAACCTTCCTCGATAAATGGGTTATCTAACGCCGAAAGAATTTTTGACGTGACAACGTCTTATAATTCGATAGAGCCGGCTGCACGCCCGAAAAAACATGACTCATGCGGCGTTACCTCGCTCTGAGGCATTCCAGTGCAAGCGAGAGCGCGGAATGAGCGACAAAGAACGACAATCGTTGTCACGTTCAACTATCGTCAGTAAACCGACTATACAGTTGTAATGATATGTTCTGAAAGCCACATTATAAATTATTTTCGAATACGTTTATACACTTGGCCGTTATTTTACTCTTTTTGATGGTTGGAGCGTAATAACTCGATATTTTATGTAATACGCATCCGTAGGGAGATTAGCATTCTGTTTTGCGTAGTAACTGTTGTACAGAATTTTATAAGGTTTACCTATAGGATTTTTTTTTTTACAAAATACCTCAAACATTAATTTAATACCAGGTAACTTAATAATTTCGTAGAATATTCCTAAAAACTAGCCATTACATTTCTCAATTATTCTGTAACAAGCCATTAACAATAATATTGTATTTTAAAAGAAAATCCCAAACATACTTCGCAAAATTTAATATAAACCCTCTATGTTAAAAACACATGACATCCGTTATCAAATCAGCTTTGACCCCATTCCGTACATGCGGGCTTCTATCCCTAATTACTTAAAATTTTACTTATAATATTTTTATCTGATGTTCCCTGTAACTGGGTACACCGTCCGGCTTCTCTCTATAAAATTTTAATATTTTCACGCCCGTTTTTATATACAGAACGTTCATAAATAGAACGAAGTTATAATCACATTTTAACATTTGCAAAACGTAATAACACCTAATTCTTTTTAGGGCTGATTTTTCATTAATTGGCTGATTTTTCATTAATTTAAATCATTAATTTACTGATTTTTCATTAATTTAAATTTTTCATTAAATGTTCGTTAATTAATTAATTGGACGGATACATTTTAACCAAGGATTGAATAATCGGCTCTTAATAAAATTATTTGTTTCAATTAGACTTCAAATTGTTTTATTCTAAAGTCTAATTACGGAAACTATTTAAAATTAGCTCAAAACGTCTAGTTATAAACGCTCTTTAAGTCCTATCCTCGCATCGAATGCTCTCTCTGAAAGGAGATTCAGTAAGCAACGACACGAAAACAAGACAATTCGCAGTAGTACGAAATCCTACACGATATAGCAATTAACTTCGCTTTTAATATCCTTTTTTATCAAGGATTTAATACCTCAGTCGGAAATTACTACTGAAAGTACGTGCCTTTTATGTTCATCAATTTAAAAACTTACAGGCCTGAAAATTTATATCACGTAAAGTGTAAAGTGAATGTATCGTTGAAAGTGGATATTCGGATGTATAACTTTCTCAAATGTAAATAAATTTTATTCGTTTGCAGTGTTCTTGTGGGATTGTTCGTTATTTTTCACGGAATTTATTAAATTGTAATTTTATTATGCTGGTAACTACGAACACTAGTAACGATTGATTGGTCACCTATATTCATTAAAACAATACCTACATGATCTGAATAATATTGTCAAAAGACAGGCTCTTTTGGCAAATTACTGGAGATATGTATAAAATTGTCTAGGTATACCTACTTCTTTTGGACGACAAAATTTTAACCAAGAATGAAAAATCGTCCCTCAAAAAACTATACCTTGTATATTATAATCTTGAAGAAGGTTCATACACGCTGGTAATGTATGGACAGTTTAATAACACACGCAATAACATCAAATAATGCTAAATTGCTATTACTACGTGAAGTAGCACCTATATTAAGATATTAAGGGCTGAGTTGGGGCCGTTTTGCAACATTTTCATGCATATGTAATTTTTTGTGTTTTGCCGCTTTATATGGTGAACTTCTTTGTACTCAAGTCGTCTTTTATTAAGTTTTTATTGCATTTATTTTATCTATCTGTTATTTTTCTCATTTCTTCATGCATTAGCTACAGTAACTAAGCCCCTCCAGATATCTTAGTTACATCTGTCCTCCAGAAATTCAAAACCATGCGATAAAAAATATTATCGTGATACGAAACGGCCCTAAAACAACTCCACAACTATCTGAACACTTTAACTTGACCTAAGCGCCATTTGATAGAAATCTATTAGGAATATAGAAGCTATCGCACTCAAGCGATCCATTTACCCGTATAAAGTTTTATAACTTTTACGTAGAGGGTAATTTTCGGTGATGGGATCATGAATGGGTATTATGTCAGCGTCGTGTTACCAAAGTTGGCAACTTGTGTAAAATTCCTTAACCTAACAACAGAATAAGTTAGGAGTTATATAAGCTTCCGTGGCTCGGGAGGGGTTCGAGTTTCTTTAGAATATCGTTTTTTGATCGTTGTTCATATTAATTTTGTTTTAATTGCATTTATATTTTTACTACATAATGTATAGAACAGTTGTAGTCTGTAGGTTTTGTATGTAACAGTTATATTTAGGGCCATTTTTTAATCCCTGGTTAAAACTTATCCATCCATTAAAGTATTACACGATAATATTAAAATGTCACCTGTAAACTGTCAAGTACAGATAATTAGAATACATTTTTGAAATGGTAGTTTAATACGTTATTCAACGAATAAGTTTTAACCAAGGATTGAAAAATCAGCCCTTAAATAACTAATTAAATTATTATTCATACTTAAATATATTTTTACATGGAATATTGAATTCAAGGTCTGTTAACGCGCTTGGAAAATAAATATCGATATTTCATGGAATTGGTAATAATGTACAACAAAATTCTAAACGTGATTTTATGAAGTTAGAGGTAAAATGTATATTTTAGATAAATACCTGTCCCTTATAATTAATTAATGTTCGGAGAAATATTCATAACAGTAGCGCTTTATAAAACGATGATTTTTCTTAAATTCTTCAATTTTTTTATATTTAAATTAAAATGGTAATGATTTGATCCTAATACATTTTTATATATTAAGTAGTTGTAAAAAATATTACTATACCGATAGAGTTTACTCTGCAGATAATAATATATTGAAGTTATAGGCTTAAACTAGATAAACTTAATCGTATTGTTTCATAATATACTTTCAAGATATAAAATTTATCAGTCAAGACTTACTTAATATAAAAAATATTAATCTTACGAACTGTTAAATCTTGATAACAAAAAACATTAAAATAAGCGCTATTGATGAACGAAACGAAAGATTCAATAGTTTCTCTTCAAGAGTTCATTAAAACTGTTGTTTTACACCGAAAGCTTAGAGGTTCTTGAAACATTTAATTAATAGCCTTTTAGTTCGTGTCTTGTGACTCAAAGAGCGTTAAGTAAAGGTAACAATTGTTGACTGCCTATTCATTAAAAATTTCAACAATTATTTCCAACAAAGGT
This sequence comes from Colias croceus, assembly GCF_905220415.1. Taxonomy (NCBI): domain Eukaryota; kingdom Metazoa; phylum Arthropoda; class Insecta; order Lepidoptera; family Pieridae; genus Colias; species Colias croceus. The sequence continues at coordinate 9,680,715 of NC_059541.1, read as the reverse complement.
TTCGTAGGATGCTTCGAAGTGCGCCTAATTTGGGGAAAACAGAATTTTTAATAAGTTACTATAAATTTTCGGTTATATGACGCTGCTCTTTGAACTAATTCTGCTGAGGAAATAATTAGTATTTTACATAACGAATTTGTTTCATTTTTACTCTTTCGCCGTTCGAGTCTTTATATATTTTTATACTTAAGGTTATACACGTCTTCAGTCCATAATGTATCGTTAATGTGTGGTAAATTAACAAAAATACTATATTCTGTTTTATTATGCTGACAAACATGTTTACTATAATATTATGAAAGAGTAATTCTAAAACTGCATTTAATATGGTTACTAATTTATTTTTAAATGTTAAAATTCATATGAATATCCGCCCAGTTAAATATAAAATCAGATTGAACTAGATAATTTTCAATGACAAACAACGTACGCAAAAATATTTGCAATGGAATTTTATAAAAGCCAGCAAAATATGTCCTTTAAAATAGACGTTGTTGTTATCGTTAAAACCTATATTACCACTAGCTTACCGCCCGCGGCTTCGCCCGCTTTCTCTAAAACGATTTGAGATTTAAACTATCCTATCTCTCAAGTTGGATCGAACTGCACATGGTGTGCGAATTTTATTATAATCGGTTAAGTGGTTTAGGAGTCCATTGAGGACAAACATTGTGACACGAGATTTATATATATTAAGATAAAGTTTATAATATTGCAGATGACACCATTTTTACACAAAAAACGTGGACATAATATTTAACGCGTAAAAAATATTTTATTATTTGTTGTGTTACTAGCTTCGCTTCGCGGTTTCACTCGCGTGGCTCCTCTATTGTTGGTCTTAGCGTAATGATATATAGCCTATAATAGCCCTCCTCGATAAATGGGCTATTTAACACCGAAATAATTTTTTAAATCGGACCAGTAGTTCCTGAGATTAGCGCGTTCAAACAAACGAACTAACAAAAAAAACAATCTCTTCAGCTTTATAATATGATTAGTATAGATGTGTATAGCTTCATACTTTGTACTAAATTTAAATAAAATGGTAAATGTTTATTAGGTTCTCAATATTATATTCATATCCTTTATATTATAATCCCTAAAATTATTTAGTAGGTCAAGATTTCTCAGCCCTATAAATATAGTTAGAAGTTAGTGAACTAAATGAATGTGGGTCGCTCTAATTTCAATCATATTAGAGCTGGGAAAACTTTTAAATATCCATTCAAGCAAGAACCATACGAACTTGGGCTCGTATTTTTACAGATTGTAAGGAGATATTCCTTTTAGTATTTGGGTGTATAAATTTCTATTGTGAGGCTATTTCTACCGGTATTTTTACCTTATAAGATATGTCCAAGGTTGACCTGTTCTATTTTCATAATAAGAAGTTATTAATAATATGAATAACTGCTTTTCGAAATGTAGAGAAATACATTTTTCATTGTATTGTTGTTGACTGTTTATAATACCTATCTTATCGATACAGTAAATGAGTAAAATGAAACACGTTGAGAATTAAAAAATATAATCAGTAATAATTGCACATTATAGGAAATGTATGTGTTTAAAAATCAACTCATACAAACATACGTCATACAACAAACAAACGTCGGATTCAATAATTTAATGAATTAACGAATAAGATCCGTTAAACAGAAATCAGCCTTCTCACAAGCCCCAACCTTTTATATTTCATACCGTCTATGTACAAAGTAACATTGGCTCACTTCAAACCTGTCAAGGACCCTTGACCTTCAGAATAAACCGTCCGAAAGGAAAATCTCCATTCTTATCCTCAGTTGACGTGAGCTCTGAATATTTTACGCTATCCCATCCTCTCTTTAATAAATGCCAACACCTTATAAAATGTATCGATCAATCCCTTGCTGGGAACGGGTTGTGTACTAGTTTAGATAACTTTTTGCTTTGGCCGGATTTTAGGAAACTGGAATATTGGCTTGATAGGAGAAGGGAAAACGAGCGGTGGAATACTTCAAAAGAACATCAGTTACTCTAAATCTATCAGTTCATTAGGGGCAAATTACGCAACCTAAAAATTTGAGAAACATTTGAAAGAAGTAAACACGATATATATTTATTTCATTTATAAATGTCGACATTTATTAAATACTCTCAGTATACAAAAACATTATTAAGTAAGGATACTTTAATACATTCGATATCATCGTATAGGTAAATAAAAAGCATACATTAATTATATAACTCCTAAACTTATACAAAACGTTATATAACATGATTATATAACATGATTATTGACATATAACATGATTATATTTAAAATGTACATGAAGGTCTATTTATATTTTACATAAACACAACACCAATAAATAACTAGGCATAAAATCTAAATAAGGTTTCATATTTTATTCATCATATAGCATTTCCCAAATTGTAGAACAGCAAACCTTTCATTACCAAGTTACCAACGCAATAATTAATACCAAACAAAACTAAAGCTACACTTAAAAGGTAATTAGGTTAATTTAAGACGTACATCCGTTTACATCCTCGTTCGTGTATAAATATTCAAGCAATGGGCAGGTGTACAGCTCGCATTCAGCTTAATAAAACATTTTGTTTCACAATCAGTGTCCAGGGTTTATCCTATATCCGCACCTCTCATTACTTGTAGAGAAAAATATAGCGTGCAATCGGAGCCCCGGGTAGCTTTGAAACACAACTACGCTCTTTATTTTGATGAAATTTTCCAGTTAGGTACCGTGGATGTATCGTTGATTTTTCAGTTAGGAATTGTGTAAATTTAAATTATATATAGTACGTAATGATATGAACTTATATATAATGTATTTAATATTTTATATGTATATGTACTTATTTTAATGAAGCATAAATAGTCTTTTCTTCTTCTAAAAATTATATTTTCAGCTCTGCGCAAAATTTAATATAATTTTAAATAAAACGAAGGTACTGTCTACACTTTTATGAAAACAACTTTAATTTAACTCTTAACTCGATAAGTATGTTTGTCAAAGACGCGCGTACCTTGCCTCTGTGTATTTCTAGACCATTGTACGTTGATTTTACTTGTTTGCGCGACTGTCCGCTGTGAATATTTGAATTATTCAAGTGAGCGAACTCTCTGGTTGACTGTACTCGGTTGAAGGGCGAATTAGGACTTCGCCACGCTCACACAACACGACACGATATGTTTTATTCTTTAAATTTAAATAATATGAATATACTTTTAAAAGAAATGTGTTTTATTATTTCTATTTCCTTTACTTATGAAAGGATTCTTGGACGATAATAAGTACTTTATATGATTTGACATCATTATACATTATTAACATGCCTATTTTAAATCTTGTATATCTTTATTGCTATGTAATTTGAACCCTGTATAGTAGGAAAAAAGGTTTGGTTTCGATTCTCGTGTATTGAAAAATATTGTATCATGAATATTTTATGTATTTTGCCAATATCTCAGACATGTTTATCAATTGTCTAACGTATCCTTTGTGCAAGGCTTTGTGTAGTTATGGACTCAATTTTGTTGCGTGAAATATGATAAATATTTATTTAATGTAAATATTATGCATTCCTTATAAATATAATGTTTCATGAGATTGAAACTATTTACCCGATTGCGCTTGAAAGAGGAATTTGTTTTTAGTTTAAGTGAAGAACGTTTTTTTGCTTTATAGGTTGATGAATTTTAGCTAGAGCGTTGTTTTTATTTCAGTTGTAGTTATCTTATCTAACAATAAGTAAGAAACATATGTACGGAGGTTACATGTAACATTCTTTATATTTTATAATGAAACTGATGACAACGCTGTTGCTTTATCTAAGAGTCTTAGATAAGTATACCTTGATCTTGTTAATTATATCCGTGTTTCCTGTTCTTTCAACAATATGTTTATATATATATATATATAATAAACACAGATCTATTAAAATGTCTTTCATACCGTTTCTCTATATCAAATATTATTATATTGTTATGAGCGCTAGTCTACGATATTTATCACGACATTTTTATCGAATCGACGTCGTGTGAACGGTCGCACGGTTGTTGGAGTTTAACTAAATGCATTTACGTTTTCTTCGTGCCCGTGACACGTTGGATGGAATTTTAAGTCCGACAATTTGGTGTAAATGTTTCAAATAATGTCGACCTCGTATGACGTCTGGATGACTTTAAATTGCTCTATACAACGATTCGCGATTTCTGAATATATGAGTAGCGTGTTTCTAGCTTTGCTCTCTTTTGCGTTGTTTAAGATGTAATGTAGAAAAGGTGATGTAATGTTTAATAAGCGTGAAAAAGGATTTCAAGCAGAGTCGTCGTAGTGATGAGGTTTTTTTTTTGCTTATTTATACACAGTATCCAGTTTACAAAGGAAATTAATAATTATCTTTTCCTTAAATATTTTACTATGATTACGTCTTCTGATACGAAAGAATGTTCGCACACCGATCTTCACACATTAAAGTTGTAGTTTTCGTTTCAATCCAGATTTAGCGTATAATATCTTTCTCGACATAGATGCACTGGAACTCTGCGCAGGTGAGATTCGCTAGAATGAGAACTGAATTTTGAACACTAAGAGATAGTACTGTCCCATAATAGTCGATTTGATTATGTGATTTGAATAAGGTAAGTGCCTGTTAGTGTGATAATTTCCTCTGCCACTTTATGGGGAATGATGTGTGTATATTATATATATTTTCAGTATTACTTAATTTATAAGAATATTATGTGTTACCTGATACCTCTGTGCCCCGCAATATAAAATGATTATTATTAGCTACAATGAAAGATAAAATCAAAAGATAAAAAGTGATTGAACATGATTGATGTACAAAATACTTGACATATTCTAAATACAAAATTATGCTTTATCTAAAATCAATTAAGGGCCGATTTTTCAATGCTTGGATAAAACTTATTCGTCGAATAATGTATAAAACTACCATTTTAAAAACGTATTCTTGTGCGTATTCTAATTGCCCGTATTTGACAGTTTATGTGACATTTTAATTTTATCGTGTAATACTTTATTGGACGGACAAGTTTTATCCAAGCATTGAAAAATCGGCCCTAAATAAAATCGTTTATTTTCAAACATCAGACTATAGTTGATATAATTTTTCCAAACATTATTACGATTTCGAAATCAAAATTTCATTTTGTGTAATTTAAAAACTATAAGCTTTATAAAATATTCCATTTGTTTATATTATACCCGGTATTTACATAATATTATGGTTTGTAATGTTAATATAGAGCAAAAAAAAATATTTAACATAAAAACAATCGCAGTTGATCTGTATACAATACCAATTAAATTATTTGAACATTTTTGTATCTAGAGTCGTCTTTATTGAACAACAAGACCAACTCAAGCAATTAACCAACTCAAGCATAGAAAAAGGAATGGATTTATCCTTGCCTAGTGCAAGTTATTTTCTTACTTTATCGTTGAATCTTGATCCTTGGGCTCTGACAATAGAGACACCTGCCAGTTTTCAAAGTGAAGTGCTAGTTACATTGGGTAATTATTTTTTTTTATTTATTTATTATTTATTATCATTTAATTCAGATTTTCATTCATATAAATGTCAGTATACCCTAAAACTATGTTAGTATTATAATTATACAATAAATAACCAAAGATATTTTAACAAATTAATACTTCATAATAAATTAACGTTGTTAATTAGCTTCTTCTATTTGAAGTACTAACAATGACAACATTCTGTCTGAACTAAAAATAACAAGAAAGTGCCTTCCCCATGTTATAGAATAAATACTATGTTCACATATATACACATACTATGTAATACATAATATGTGTTTGAAATGTGTAAAAGCCTTAGGCTGGTATCATAACATCACAATTATCGCACTGTCACAGCAGGACCCTCATCACACATCTGCGGTCGAATTAATCGCGGATTAACTTAATCTCAGCGGTCAAATCTCTTTGTACTGAATAACTCGTTTATTTTTCATATGTGTAATCCTCGTGCCAATCACGGGAGTATTTGCTCGTTCAATTTTGTCAGCCGTGTTTGAATGGTGTTATTGTATTTGTAATACTTTATAAATGACATAAGATATGACTTGTAATGACTGTATTGATGTGTCTATTAAATGATTCTTATAAGAGTAAATCAAACTTAATACTTATTTAACATTTCCTATTTGGCAAGGTAAAAGTTTCACGCGAAGGGACAGAAAATATAAGACAGCAGGAAATATGGAGTAAATTTACAATTCTCTCTACAATTCCTCTAAAAGGGGTACGTTTCGAAATAATCCTTAAAAATGTCTTGTTTTCCAGCGGAGGAAGTGTAAAATAAATTTTAGATACAAGGAACGGGGAGCTAACCATTAAAGTAAACGCTCACGTGACTTCGTAAAATGAGCCTTCTCTGGAAATATTTGCAGCCTTAGTCCCGTGGGAGGCGACAACTGTGCAGTGCAGGCATGCCCCTGCATTTGCGAGCATTTAGGTTTGTTCATTTTCATTTTAACCTTCCATCTTTTTTGAAAGCTTTTAGCATTTTAACAGAGGTGCTACGCGGTATTTTGGCGGCGAATTTCATTCGGGGCTATTGTATGATGACGTGAACGACCATTTATTGTCATGCTGGTTGCGAGGCAAAAAGTGTTGGAGTGTTATCAGTGCTCAACTTGCGTGGAATTTCAATCATCTAGTGCTCAAGTAGTTTACAAACTTTATTTTCTGGGATAGAACGATAAACTTGAGGTACATTTTGGAATATGTAAATTACCTAATAACCTAGTTTAATCATTATATTATAGATAGTTCATTTTGCATGAAACATTAATATGATAATTTATTTCGCGGAAACAGCGCGCTCATGTAGTAGTTTATATTTCGTTGAAGAGAAAATATTGTGTGTAATTATTAACATTTAACTAGTATATAGTTTAATAATGAGATAACAAACTTAAATAACTACAAGTGCTTACAAGGAGAAATTTACATTATAAAAATAATCGTAGAATTTTTAAAGACCTCTTCCAGTAACTACTGAGAGAACAAACATTAGCCGTTTCGCATACTTCTAGAGCACTCACAGCCTACATTTAGTTCACGTAGTAAAAACTTTTTTATAAAACGACGAATACATTATTCAACAAATTTACTTAGGACCGAGCCCAAAGGATGTGTGGACCCGCTTTCATCGAATTACACATTCATATTCCTGCCTTCATTTTCTTTTATGAGAATGTGCTGAGCGAAATTATGACTGACATTAGATAATACAATTGTATTTTCCTTCCTGTAAATAGGATTTTTTCGGCGCAAACGAAATTAATTCAACCGTAAAGATTTTCCGTAATAATCATGGAATTGTAAATTTATGACTTTCGACAGATGTTTTCGACGCAAAGTTTGTTGCACATTGCACTGCACTTACTACTCGCTGCCGAAAATTTAATTTCGCCTGTGATAACAAGACGGCAATGAACAAATTAATTTGTAACTTGTTTAAATTTTGCAGATTTTAACAGTTCGAACATTTGCGGTTACGATGAAAAGTAATACATTGGCTTTGACATGTTGTATGCATAGTGGCCTTTTGTAAAATAATGCTTTTAAAAATATACTAGTAAAGTAAAAGTTTTATATCAGCAAATTTCAGGATTATTTTATGTAACTCATTTTCATACTGTTGATATTATTTTTGATATATTTCATCAAATATTTGAACACATTTTGGATACGCTTTTCCTTTTTTGTCAACAAAATATACAGTCAATTTCCAATAACCGGTGTATTTAAAAAATGATATCAAATAGAAACATTTCTAAAAATGTTTATTTCTATTTTGAAAACAAGTCGCATTGCATATGACATATTTTTTGTATACATTTTGAATGTTCAAATAAGTTTCTTTTTTACTAGTTATTTGGAAGCACTAATACATTTGCTCATTGTTGCCAAGTCCTAGATCTTAGCTATGAATCTAAAGCCTGAGAATGTTCACAAAGCACACTTAGCGAAGCTCAGTCTAACCGAAGTACTAACTCGCTCTATATATTTCACCAAGTTGATAGTTGCAATTGCAATGTTTTAATGAGCCTTCTACAACGATAATATTACTTCAGTTGTTTTCCTTTTGCTTCAAAATCTTTTCTAGTAAATTCACTTTTAATTCAACTAATTTTTAATATGCAAATTAATCATTTAACATTTTTGCTTAAGTAGTAAAAAGCGCATTAAAAAATATATTGCAGAGAAGTGTCATAATCCCATAATCACTAAAATAACGCAGCAAAAAAATAAACGTTATTTTTCTTTAATATCCTGCGGGATTATCGCAGTAATAAACAGGACACAGCCTTTCAACACAATGGGAAGTGTTGCCAAATTGACAGATCGCACACCTTTTGCCACTCTAACACCAATAATAGACACTAACTATTATTGACAAGGCTAAACACGAAAAGTGCGTAAAGTAGGTCAGGTCAAGCGCTCATACAAATATATTTTGTGTTTTTGACAAGGATCCTATGTGAATTTGTGAACACATTGTTATTCTACACTTATTGAAGATATACTTTAAAATATGTGACCGTACCTTTTAGTCTTAAATTTGACTGTTTATTTTATATGTATGCAAGAGCGCCGTGTTTCTTTTTCTTATAATTATGCAACTTTCTGCTTCACCAGGAACAGAAACCAAAACTTATATTATGTATGTCTTTCGGTTACTAGTTATAAGGAATATGAATGTGATTTTTCCTAACCAGTTTCAGTATGTTTACACGTAAAGGTGCAGAAATTTCCTGAACTTGACCTAATTCATGCCTAAATATTACTTGATATCGATCAACGTAGACGAGAGACACACTATAAGAACAACCTTTAGCGAACAGCTTTATTAGTAACTAGCTGCTCCGCGCGGTTTCACCCCCGTGGCTCCACTCCTGTTGGTCGTAGCGTGATGATATTATATAGCCTATAACCTTCCTCGATAAATGGGCTATCTAACACCGAAAGAATTTTCAAATCGGACCAGTAGTTCCCGAGATTAGCGCGTTCAAACAAACAAACAAACTCTTCAGCTTTATAATATTAGTATAGATTTGCAAAAATAACATATTATGAATTCATAATGCAATGAATTTCCTTTAGAAGAATTAAATACGATCGATTTCAAAGACAACAATAGCAAATGCGAAATTTTCGTTATTGCTACGGAAACGCGGATTCTCTTGACGACCTTATTTTCATAGTACACGCAAAATCCACTGAGCGGATTTTGATGATTTCTGGCAATAATTTAGCTCATGTACCAGAATAACGCATGGGCTATAATTATTATATTATATGCTTGCTTTTAATCTCGAATTCGTCCACGCATAGCAGCACAGCTTCTATACAATATCTGTAAAGACACTATCGTAAAAATATATAATAATATCGACAAAACTCGTTTAAATTTATCCTTTAACACTCACACCTCCACCATTAAAGCACACAGACATTCAAACCAACTAATACAATCAAAGACCAACACATGATACATGCGAGTTGGTAAGAACCTGAAGTTAGCTGTGATGTATGGGGGCCGTGACCCTTCCCCGCTGCTCGTCATTTCCGTTGTCTTAACTATGTGTAAGAGATAGGGATTGGTTTTATAATGAATACTCTACTATATTATTATTTATAGTTTACCCCCCGCGGCTTCGTCCGCTTTGTCTAAAACCTATTAAATTATATACTAAAACCTTCCTCTCGAATCACGCTATCTATTAAAAAAAAAAACCGCATCAAAATCCGTTGCGCAGTTTTAAAGATTTAAGCATTCAAAGGGACATAGGGACAGAGAAAGCGACTTTTTTTTATACTATGTAGGTGATTTTTTTTATTTGGTGTTAAGATTGGTCTCTGAAAGGCTAGATTATGAAATTCAAATGACGAGTTTTAGGTAAAAGTTGTAAAGCGTGGTTTATAACTTACAAGAACGTAGTATCTAACGCTTTTTACACTTGTTTCAATTATGAGATATATGGAATGCTGCAATTCAACATTTCTGATTCGTCATGAATTATTTCTTTTATCTGTGAGTATTTATGTAACTCAGAAGCGTTCAATAATGTGCTATAGATGGCTATAGACTTACCATCCTTTTTTAGAGGTTAGTTTTCTACTGCATTACATTTGGGTCAAAGTTAAAACGTTTATTATATTAGTTGAGCAAATATTAAAATAAAATTTTAATAAAAAATATTGTTGATATTTTATTTGCATAACATATAAGAGCAAAATTCTGAAAGAAACAACCAGCACTCCAGGAGTATGTTTATTTGAATATTAAACTAGTTGGCTCTTAGACTAAGTGAATGGGAAAAGCTCGAACCTATTTATCTTCTGTAATATTTGTTTATACAACGGATATTAACCTGAATTTGTATTTGTCTTGTTTCTACTAATAATGCCTTGATAAAAATGTATTCGGTTCAAACAACTTTCGACATTTATTAATACCTAGATTATTACAGGGATTTTGTATTACCTGTTTTAATCAAACTTGTATTTTTTTTAAATTAGCGATTAAACGAACCCAATAAACTTTATAATATCTGTGTTAAGGTTATTTCTTACAATGTTTTGGGTGTGTTTATAATATTTACTTTAGAAATTAAAAAGTTCATTTAAATTACATACCACCTTCTCGTTATGTTGGTTATATGCTAGTGTTAAACCGAGATCTATAAAAAATACAATGAATAATACAATCTAAAAAAAATATACTGTAAAAAAACAATAATCGATCCGAGACTATGGCTCTGAGACGAAAGACTGCTATCTAGAGTTCAATTTTACATTATAAAAAATAAAACAAAGAAAATCTTGTTATACATAAATCACTAATAAACCAACATATTAAAAATTCAACAAATATTTCACATGTAATATACATTCTATGAATATTAATACAGCTTTTTCTTAGAGCCATCCATCAAACGGACTTGAAGATATAGGCTTAGAGCGGGCGGAGGGCATTGAAGACTGATCACCTTGCCTTGTTACACTTTTTATACATAAATTGTATACTTTGTAGCGACCCTAAGTATATTATAGCTTTTAGTTTTGAGAGATCTTTTACTAAATACTTTGTACAAATATGCTATAGTGATATAGGACTTGAATAAAAAGTAGCTCAATGTAATTTAAAATTTTTTTTATTATAGTTTCCTTTCGATTACATTTAAAATATTAAGATGATTTTAAAATATTTTTTTTTTTATACAGAATAGTAAGTACTTACAATAGTCTATCATAGACTACGTTATAATTATTAATTACTAGCTTTCCACCCGCAACTTCGCCCGTAAATCATATCATTTTAATACAAGTTGTATTAATTCCTAATATACATTATTGCGTTTACCTTCATACTATTTATTAATTGAGTTATCAAATACGGTAAAGTAACTTGATATTGTCTTGTTTTCGATTCTATCCATCTCGACAACGATCTCGTGGACTGCATTCGAGAAAATTGGATGTCTTGTGCTGTCCTTCTACGATTTATGGCTGTTTCATGCTGACAATGAATATCAATGATTGTGGATGCGGCATCCTTGTGGACTAGCCTCTTAAGGGTGTTGATATTATTATTTTATGGTATATTAACAGGAACAATGAATCGGGAATTTACTTCTACGCTTTACTATATTTGCATTTTAACCCCCATTACTTAAATATTAACATAACAAATTGCTTAATACATTATCATGAAGCTTTAACAATTCAAATCGTGATCTATAAGTAAGTATTATTTATTATACATAGTTGGTGAAAGATTAATGCGAATAAAAAAATGGCACCAACCCTGTTTTAGATTCATAACAACATAATATTTTTATTTCGTAAAAAGTATATTTTATTATAGGTCGTAATTTCAGACAAATTATACCTAGTTACATGTCTACAATATACCTACTTATACAATGAATATGTATTATGTTGTTAGCCTGAAGGTATGATTTTGATCTTGTCTGAAACCTAACAACCAAACAAGTAATAAAAAATATAAGAAGATGTTATTTTTGTTGCCCGAATCTTTGATTACGTTCACAATTTCACGTGGCAACAGTCTTGGTTAGTTTTTGTAGAAAAATGATGTACTGCAAACTATGATTTTAACTTTTTATACCTATCATATCAACGAATAATCTATAAAAAAACATACAAATATTTGTAATACTAGCGCGAAAGAGCAACTTTTGTCTCCGCAACTATTTTGTCTCCCCCATCAACTCTATGGGCTAGTAAGACAGTGCGCGCACGTAACGACGCAACAAAAGTTGCTCTTGCGCGCTAGCTAATAAAGATATCTAGGATATTGTTTATTAAGTATTTACTGTTCAATACAAACATAAAAAAATGTGTGCGTGTACTAGTGTACACACGTAAGATGTGAACCTTTTTTATGACCTTATTTTTCAAAAAATAATTTACTTTATGTAACTTAACAGAAATACGTCGAATCACGCGTGGTAGTGATAAAAAAAGATGGCGCGTAACGGAAAAATGTCACGCGTAACGAAAAAATAAACAAAATTTTTTTCCAACCCCGACAAAGAAGTTTCACTTCAAAAACTAGTTGCTAGCTAATAATAACAACCACAAAAAGAATATCAAACAATTCCAATGTACCTTCATTAACCCAAGGCGTGGAAAATATAATCTTTGAGAATTCTTTAAAATACTTGATGGGAAGATGAAAGACGGAAATGTAAATATAAGACGACTTTGTTAAGTAAATATTTACGAGTGATTTATCCTAATTGAAAAACTTGTAACGGATACTTGAGTGAAAAGTTTACATACTTTTCGGTAAATCAAAATTATTTCTAAGCTCATAAATTTTTTGAAAGACTAATTTTAATGTAAGCCAATTAATGATCAAAGAGACGATGAAAACACTTTCATGTTATATAAATTATACAGCAGACAGAAGTTTCCATGAAGTGTTTTTCTTGGCATAAATTTTGTAATCGTTTTTTATTTTTATGAGAGTTATAATTTAAAAGTTATAATCTAAACAAATACGAGGAGCAAACCGTACTTCGGATCACTGCACTGTTTAACACTTACGTCAAATAATCATAAAACTACATAATTTTGTAAAGTCATTTATCAGTCCTCCGTTATTTTGCCTTGATTAATTAAACAAATAAACTCATATACTTTTCATATACCTAGTAACTTAAATTGAACTTATAATCCCATAAACTATCCACGATCACAATATAGCCATCAATATCGAATCCATAAATTAAAACCGGTAAAACTAACTGTCATTTATTCGAATCTCACCTAAGTAGGTTCGGTGGCGGTTTGGAAGGTTGTCAAATAGTCAACCTCGCGAAATTACCAACATTTCGCTCTGCCAGTTCAGATTCAGCGAAATCTTACATAATACTACCACAGTACTTGTGGTACTTACATTGTTTTAGCAATCGATGTTCATACGTGTTGGATTCGGGTAGATTGTTCTAGGGATATTAAAATTGTTTACACAAACAAAAAATTTATTAAAAAAAAGAGCGTGTGTGCTGAGCACACGAGTCAGAAGTGAAACTTCTTTGGCAAGATTCAAAGATACCAAATTCGTCACCTTACTCCATGACGTATTGCCATGACGCAAACTTGAAATTTTACTCTCAATGAGAAAATCAAAATTATTTAAGCAAATGTATTGTTATTTATAGAATAGTTCATTCAGTTTTTCAAAACTCCCAAAATAACCTTTTATGTAACACAATAATGGACTTCCATTAAAATGTCTATAAATATTCCAAGTCTTACAAATCTTCATTTAATCTCATCGAATTAATTTACAGTTGGTTTGTAATGAATAAGTATAATTTTACTCGATAAATTCGAATTAAAATTATCATTATTACTGTCCTTTACATAGACACCGAGAGTGCATGGGCGTAGCTAGCCATGGGCTCAAGGTGGGGCAACAATAAAAAAATAATATGTAACTAGCAACTGTATGTACCCAAAGTCATATCCAGGTCTTCGAACCTCAAATGCCGGTGGCACGGCCGGCGGCCGTGCCGCCGGCATTTGCGAAGGCATTTGCGAAGGCATTTGCGAAGGCATTTGCGAAGGCATTTGCGAAGGCATTTGCGAAGGCATTTGCGAAGGCATTTGCGAAGGCATTTGCGAAGGCATTTGCGAAGGCATTTGCGAAGGCATTTGCGAAGGCATTTGCGAAGGCATTTGCGAAGGCATTTGCGAAGGCATTTGCGAAGGCATTTGCGAAGGCATTTGCGAAGGCATTTGCGAAGGCATTTGCGAAGGCATTTGCGAAGGCATTTGCGAAGGCATTTGCGAAGGCATTTGCGAAGGCATTTGCGAAGGCATTTGCGAAGGCATTTGCGAAGGCATTTGCGAAGGCATTTGCGAAGGCATTTGCGAAGGCATTTGCGAAGGCATTTGCGAAGGCATTTGCGAAGGCATTTGCGAAGGCATTTGCGAAGGCATTTGCGAAGGCATTTGCGAAGGCATTTGCGAAGGCATTTGCGAAGGCATTTGCGAAGGCATTTGCGAAGGCATTTGCGAAGGCATTTGCGAAAGCATTTGCGAAGGCATTTGCGAAGGCATTTGCGAAGGCATTTGCGAAGGCATTTGCGAAGGCATTTGCGAAGGCATTTGCGAAGGCATTTGCGAAGGCATTTGCGAAGGCATTTGCGAAGGCATTTGCGAAGGCATTTGCGAAGGCATTTGCGAAGGCATTTGCGAAGGCATTTGCGAAGGCATTTTCGAAGGCATTTGCGAAGGCATTTTCGAAGGCATTTGCGAGGGCATTTGCGAGGGCATTTGCGAGGGCATTTGCGAGGGCATTTGCGAGGGCATTTGCGAGGGCATTTGCGAGGGCATTTGCGAGGGCATTTGCGAGGGCATTTGCGAGGGCATTTGCGAGGGCATTTGCGAGGGCATTTGCGAGGGCATTTGCGAGGGCATTTGCGAGGGCATTTGCGAGGGCATTTGCGAGGGCATTTGCGAGGGCATTTGCGAGGGCATTTGCGAGGGCATTTGCGAGGGCATTTGCGAGGGCATTTGCGAGGGCATTTGCGAGGGCATTTGCGAGGGCATTTGCGAAGGCATTTGCGAAGGCATTTGCGAAGGCATTTGCGAAGGCATTTGCGAATGCATTTGCGAACGCGCCTGCGAACGCGCCTGCGAACGCGCCTGCGAACGCGCCTGCGAACGCGCCTGCGAACGCGCCTGCGAACGCGCCTGCGAACGCGCCTGCGAACGCGCCTGCGAACGCGCCTGCGAACGCGCCTGCGAACGCGCCTGCGAACGCGCCTGCGAACGCGCCTGCGAACGCGCCTGCGAACGCGCCTGCGAACGCGCCTGCGCACGCGCCTGCGAACGCGCCTGCGCACGCGCCTGCGCACGCGCCTGCGAACGCGCCTGCGAACGCGCCTGCGAACGCGCCTGCGAACGCGCCTGCGAACGCGCCTGCGAACGCGCCTGCGAACGCGCCTGCGAACGCGCCTGCGAACGCGCCTGCGAACGCGCCTGCGAACGCGCCTGCGAACGCGCCTGCGAACGCGCCTGCGAACGCGCCTGCGAACGCGCCTGCGAACGCGCCTGCGAACGCGCCTGCGAACGCGCCTGCGAACGCGCCTGCGAACGCGCCTGCGAACGCGCCTGCGAACGCGCCTGCGAACGCGCCTGCGAACGCGCCTGCGAACGCGCCTGCGAACGCGCCTGCGAACGCGCCTGCGAACGCGCCTGCGAACGCGCCTGCGAACGCGCCTGCGAACGCGCCTGCGAACGCGCCTGCGAACGCGCCTGCGAACGCGCCTGCGAACGCGCCTGCGAACGCGCCTGCGAACGCGCCTGCGAACGCGCCTGCGAACGCGCCTGCGAACGCGCCTGCGAACGCGCCTGCGAACGCGCCTGCGAACGCGCCTGCGAACGCGCCTGCGAACGCGCCTGCGAACGCGCCTGCGAACGCGCCTGCGAACGCGCCTGCGAACGCGCCTGCGAACGCGCCTGAGAACGCGCCTGCGAACGCGCCTGCGAACGCGCCTGCGAACGCGCCTGCGAACGCGCCTGCGAACGCATTTGCGATGGCATTTGCGATGGCATCTTCTTTACCTTGAAAAACTTTTTTATAACACTTACTTTATTCTGGGTAATATTTTCTGAAAGTTTTTTTTTTCTAAGGCCCATATTTTTTTGAGTTGTAACTCACGTGACACGTTCTTTAGAACGTGAAACTTAAAACAAAATTGAAATTGGATAAAATAGTGGGGTAACTAACTGTACTACACTCATTTTTCTTACAGTTTATGTAACATAGAAGCCTCAGCTATTTTTTTTTTTTCGTGTGTAATTCGTTATTCGAATTATTCTTATTCAAAACACCTTATTGTTCACCTACCACATCACAAAATAAATCCAAAATGTGTCCCTATCTTCAGCCGTTTGGTCGCTGGGCGTATGACAATTATTTGTTAATCAGTCATTGTAGAGGTAAATAATATCTACTAATGTTTTGGTCTCATTTTCTGTGTCGACTGTCGACTTTCGAGAATCGAGTGTGAATTTTCTTACGGATATTAAGCTTAGTAGTTAGTACCTGGATAATTCAATTTTTAGATTTGGTTAGGTACCTTCCAGGTCAAAGCCTGGGTGGGGCAAGCGCCCCACCCTGCCCCACCGTGGCTACGCCCATGTGAGAGTGTAAATTAATGAAAATGTACAATCTTGCCAAAGAAGTACCACTAACACGTGTGCTCGGTACACACACACTTTTTATTATTAAGTTGTATCTCATTCAATTTATAATTCTTAAAGTCTAGTACTTTTTTAACAATTTATGTAACAATTATTATGACTTACAAATGCGTATTTTTCAACTTTCGTTTAAATTAAAAAAGAACAGCGCACCTACAAAGAGAGCGATTCGAGGTGTCAACGTCGCCATATTAATTAAGAAAGACAAAATGGACGTCAACAAAAAAGCGTCGTATTTACGTCGTTAAAAGATAAAAAAATTATCATCGTTGCTTCAACGCTTGTGTATGAATTATTTAACGTGAAGAGGAAATTATAAGAACAGTTTTTAAGTAAAATTTCATTATAAATTGTTAATGACGATAAAATTGGTAATTTCTACATGATTCAACCATATGTAGCTAAAATCATCTATACTGATTGTTTGTTTGATTGAACTCGCTAATCTCAGGAACTACTGGTCCTATTTGAAAAATTATATCGGTGTTACATAGTCCATTCATCATGGAAGGCTATATGCTATATATCATCGCTTAACCATGCGGCTGAAACCGTGGAGCGCAGCTAGTATTAGGTAGATATTCTAAACTGTCTTAACTACTTACATTTAAAAAAAATAGTAAAAAGCGTTAGTTCGATCAATTCTAGCCTACCAACCAAAATAGCTTTTCATTTAATTATATCGAAATTTTACCACAACGGCCAATAAGCGTGTTGATAAAACACTGAAGTATCAAAATTCCGTACATAATCACAGGGAACCAGTATAATTATCGTCATACGAATAAAGGCTCTAGTTAACAACTGAAATGGGTAACGGAATTAGCACAATTCGAGTAGTTGTCCGGAGTTGCAGAAAATTCAATTAAAGTGATTAGTTTCACCTTGCAACTCTATTTTGTATTCGCTATTCTATTATGTACCTTAAGTATATGGTACTAAGGGCTAGTGAAATTTGTATGCCAATCACGTTGTGGGCAAGTTTTCGATCTTACCTGAATTTATATGTGCCCTTTTAAGATGGGTGTACCTTACAGGGCTCTGTTTATGTATACCCTTAATTTATTGAATTAAAACTCTGACTACACTAGCTTTACACCCGGATTGGCGTGCAGTTCACGTCATACCAATATAAAAATTCCTTCACCTGCGTATTTTATCCCCTTCAACCTTTTCTTTTCACCACACTTCCTGGTTATGCTTATAACTAATTTACGATTTGGATGGATAATAAATAACAAACAAATGTGTGGATTTAATAGTAAAACAATACATATATTAAACTCCAAAAGTTGAACTATTTCCATTTCCATTTTATAAAATCAACCATTTTCCGGGATAAAAGTCGTCGGCCCGTAAACTACGTTTATGCAAAAACTGACGTTGATCTATTGCCTTGGCTACGAAAGAAAGATAAACTAACAAATACACTTTACCAGTATTAGATACTTCACGAAGGACACTCTCAGAGATAAATAATAAGAGAACTAAGAGCTTAGCAAAAATTACGGCTCTAGATTATAACATGTCTTGTTTTGGTCGTACAAAGAATGTTTGAGATTTCTATGTAGAACCATAGCAGTAGGTACCTATTAGTAAAACGGACAACAATGATGCGTCAAACTCAAACTCAAACATTCATTTATTCAATTAGACTACTATTTAGTAGCACTTTCGAATCGTCATTACATAAGTATTTTTAACATTTACCACCGATTCGGAAAGCAGTATCTATGAAGAAGAATCGGCAAGAAACTCTATACAATATAGATCATACAATAAAGCTAAGGTTAACAATAAATTGTGCGTGTTTCTTGTCTGTTCTATTCTTCTGAACAATACTATATCAAATAATCAGAACCGCTATCAAAACAGATGAACCCATTGATTTAATAGCTGTTACAATGCAAAAGAAAACGAAGCAAAATAATAATCTGCGCAACAGCTCCCTACATCAAAGCTCATAATTCCAATTCTTACCTCAACAGCGATTCTTCGTACGATTAAAAAGGGAAAGTCGTGAAAACGTGAGGGGATAAAAAACAAATACTTGCCCAGAAAGGGATCCGTACCGAGTCTGCAATGCAATCTAATTTAAGAGTAACCGTTATTCCTGGGACTTGCGTTGAGTCACGTTCATTGCCACTTCAATGAGTAAGCTTTCACTTATCGATGTTTTCGAATCGGAGTGGCAAATTGCCGTTTATAATTTATTTGGAACACGCCTTGTCGCTTGTAGAATTGTGCGTACTTCTACGGTAATATGCCGCCCACTGAGGGATCAAAATGTATTTATTTTATCAACGATATAACTGATTAAATGTCACGTCCGCGTCGGCTCTAAGGCGTTATTAAAAAAATGTTTTTAAATTTGTTATTTATGACGTTCTTCTTGCTATATTAACTACCAATTTAGAAACAACAATATATAACACATAAAAAAGTCCAAAATAAAATCTCTAGGTAAGCACCAAGTTGAATGTAACACATAATATCGTCGTTTTGTACCAAATTGTTAAATTCTTATCAGCCAGCATTGTAGGCTAATGGCAGGTTATTCTTTAACAAAAACCGTGTTCATATCATTATTCATTTTAATTTTTAAGTTCATAATAGGTACATACACATTATATAATTTTTAACCGTTACAAAAAACGTTGCGGCATTAGCAAAATATTATAATGTTAAAAATAAGCCCATTATTTATACGTACATTCATTTCGAGAGAACAGAACAACAAAGCGTAAAGCTTAATGTATAAACTTAGCAAATGATAAGATTATGAAAGTGACAAATGTCACCCAATATGACACTGTCACAAACCCCTGTACACAGTTAAATTGTAGCAACTGGTTTCACTGGAAACATAACCGATTTATTTATTATATAAGTACCGTTAAATAACTCTACATGAAGTTAAGAAAAAGTCAATTAAATGACCTATAGGACTTCTGCAATATTGCAACTCTACCATACTTCTTGTTGTCGCAAAAAAGGTATATATTTTATATCTACACATACATAAATACTTACTTACACATACATAAATGCAATGATATAATATTCTTACATGTACCTACATAATATTTGTTCAAAAAAATGAGAATAATATTAATTATTTGAAGTAAGCAGCGCTACATTTTCACATAAAGGTAAAATAAATAGTGGAACAAATTAAATTTCAAATAACAACATAGCTAATAATTTTAATATCATACATTTATGGCAGAATTCACAAAACGATTATCTTCACGTCAACGTGTCACAGAATACGCAAGAAATTATAACGATCAAGTTACGAAGTTGTTTGTGAATTAGGCAACGAACTTGGATCTTGTGGTTTTCGAATTTGTTCGCTTAATATTCGAATATGTAGCGGTTTGACCTATATTTTACGGTGTCTTTGTAAATTATGATGAGCGTTATTTGTTTAAAATTAGACAGCTAAATATAATATCTTTGTACCTACAAATTTGGTATAGGTACACTCTACAACTAATGGTTATTGTTTCTTCTGCTATTCATTTTAATTTTGCTTTCTGCTGTTTTTAGAAACATTACTAAATAGTGAAGATTCTAAATATTAAATTTATTTTTAATAATCTATCAATCTCGTTACCCTTATTGGAATAAACATAAAAGGAAATTTGGGAAGGAGATAAAAGGGAAAAATTCGAGGAAAATCCTACAAAACCTAATCTTATCGTTTCATGGAATCGAGATTATACATATTTAACTAATTTGCTAACATAGACAAATAACCATAGAACTAGACCGGTGTTAATTGGTACCATAATAATATTGTCTCTGGTCACATTTCGGTCACAGCGACTAATCACATTGAACTATATTGCGTTTGATGTAGGTTTTACCTAAATCCTGCTAACTTTATCCGTAATGTCGGCTGTTTATTTAACAGTAAATAACGTATGCTTTGAATTCTAGTGGGATAAAAGAACATGTTTAACAAACTTTATACTTAATATTATAAATATGAAGAGTTTGTTTGTTTGTACACGCTAATCTAAGGAATTACTGTCCGATTTGAAAAATTACTTCGTTTTTGGATAGCCCATTTATCGAGGAAGGCTATAAGCAATATATCCTCATGCTAAGACCAACAGGAGCGGAGCAATACGGGTAAAACCGTGGGGCACAGCTAGTTATAAATAATATATACGTAATCAGTAAATTAGTATGTTATTCCTTATATTATAATAAAACACTAGAAGTTGTTATGCCTCACATTACTTACGATCTGCACTTATGTTCCAATAATTATGATTAATTTTACCGGTGAAACTATATCAAATTAACTGAAAACGATACCATAACATAATAAATAAAGTACTAAAATGCCAGAAGATAGCAGTCCCAGGCGAATTCAATACAATGCAGGCAATTTTTCACAGTCTCCACATTGTATGTCCTAAATCACGGCAACAGCACTTGCTAAAAAGAGCCGATTTATGTTCTAACTGCATTCTTGACCGTTTTCTGTGCAGTTTTTGCTCGTAACATTGCACTTGTATACGGTCTAAATAAACAGATGGTGATACAATAGTGTTTACTGTACTTTATGGCTCTTAGTATTCAAGAAGAGCATTCTCAATTGACAAAAACTTAACAATATATTTTTTTTTTTAATTTTATACACTCGACTTTAACGAGATAAATAACGTCAATAGAATTCGAATACAGAATATCTAAGAATAATATGTAATCTAAAAACATAACGTGATGTGTAATAGAAAATTTATTACTCTTTTCGAAAACTTACTTTATCAACACTATGATAGATACACATCCCATCTCCTCAACCTCCTTAACCCTAAAACACAAAAACCACCAAACTATAGCTAAGATTTCCATAAGTATGGTGTCAGGACCGCATACCAACCCGCTCGGGCCGCGAGCCACGCGTGCCGTCACACGGGGCCACATTGTGGACATATCTCTTTCTAAATGGGACGAAGTGGACCCGATTTGGAATAATTCACTGGTAAACTATTTGGTGGATAGGTTTCGGTAGATTTTCTGGTCGTTTTTCATATAAATACTAATATAAAGCTGAAGAGTTTGTTTGTTTGTTTGAACGTGCTAATCTTTAGAACTACTGGTCCGATTTGAAAAATTCTTTCGGTGTTGGATAGCCCATTTATCGAGGAGGCTATAGGCTATATATCATCACGCTCAGACCAACAGATGCGGAGCCATGCGGGTGAAACCGCGGAGCGCAGCTAGTATAATATAATAACGAAATAATAATAATATAATAACAATTTTTATTCGATTGAAAGCTTTTATGGAGTTTATAGGAAGTCTTCTGATTTACTGATATATTACGTTTTTCATTGCTTAATCTAGTAATTTTAAAACACAACGGTTTTAGTTAGTGATATTAGACAAGTTATGTAGGTGGGTGAATAAACAATCTAATAAATGCTAAAAATATCCATCATACTGAAGGAACCAAACACGTGCAAAATTATATTAATTAACTAATTTTTCGACGTCGTATTTCTATTTCATGAAATATTTTTAATGAAAGTAGAGGATTATTTCTTAATTAAATGATACCTTCCTTGTTTCAGAGATAAAACCTTACATTAAAATCACTGTACATTTTATTCTCGTATTTCACATCCGAAAGTAGGTATAAAATAAGATTAGTTTAGCTCATAATGTTATATAAAAATTGAGACGTCATGAAATAAACCAGTCAAAATGAATTCGCGATAAGAAAATTCACTTCGTAAAGTATAAAAAGAAACACTATGACTCAAACAAACTACCAAAGAAGCATACGACACAATTAAAAGTGCGAATTTCATACTTTTCAGTTTATAACTTTGCAATACATCCTTAATAGTTCCAAACTTTTAAACTCTGAAACTTGAAGTCGATTGTACTAAGAACTGGAAGCAAAAAATGCTGAGTTCAGAACTAAAAGTTAAATGTTAACTCCCTTAGCTTTTTATCGTGTTTTGTCTTTTATAGCCATTTCGTGGTTTACGCCAGACTGGAGGTTGTCGCGAATAATTTTTACAATTGCCGGAATGCTTAGGACCCCAATGTTTTTCCAAATTTTTCGGCGTTTTACGACTCTTGCAAAATAGCACCGATTAACGTTTCTTAAGGTGGCATTATTTTTTTATATTCGCATTTTTATGTAAACATTTAATGTTCTTAAGAATACGACACAACAAAATATAATTCATGACGGCTTCTTATTTAAATAAAACTATAATTATACGCTTTTCAAGAGGTTAAGATTAGCAAAAATTCTATATCCGCGCTATTCACCTAACAGTAAGCCAGGTCTTTTTTACTTTTCGAAACGAGGTTTTATTTAAGTTTAATATTGTAATGCTTCCCATATGCTTCGAACCTCTTAAATTCCATCGTTTATCTTCCTCCTCGGTGAATAAACTTAGACCAGATGCAGTCGAACAATTCCACTAAGAAAAATACTGATTTTCATCCATTCCGACGTGACATCACTTCCTGACGTCGTCTCTAACAAAGAAAAATGCATTATCTCGAAGCATGCAAATCCAACCAAGCAACTAGAGTAACAATTGGCCACAGCTGCGGGAATTCATCCCACTCCACTTATCAAAGAGATAAATGAAATGAAGTTTTTTGATGCCACTTTTTATTTTCACTTCAAACGGTCATTTGCATTGTGCAAAGGAACGCTTTGTAAAATCGATTCTGTTTCTCGTTGCGGAGTGGTTTTGAAATTGGAACAAAGTTTTTATGACTGGCCATTTGTTTTCTTTTTTTTTTGAGGAACGCGCCAAAGAAATTATAAGAATGAAAAATGATGGAACACATTTACGGCAATGATGCCTTGCTACATTTTTGCCTGTGCCATTTTTTACACGTTTTTTTTTTAAGCAATTCAACGAACGTATTTTTTCAGATCTCTGATTGTAATGCAAAATAAACCTCATTTGAAAAAAATAAAGAATAACACGGAATATTTTACACGAAATTATAATGATTTTATTAATTAAATAAAATAAGAATAATTTTCAACGCATTATTCAGAGTGTACCCATCCTTTAAACTTGGGAAATGAATTAACTTTTCATATAGTTACTTAATTAAACAAATTTGATCCTAAACACACAATCACCCTTAATTAATTTTTAAAATATTTCATTAAGCCCTCTGATTAAGCAATTATTATGAAAACTGCTGCGAGTTTTTATATATACGTAAATAACTCCGAATAAAATGACCTAAAACAAAATTATTTATTCCTTTAATTAAGATTTTAATAATTTGGCCTAATAAAATAAAAGTCGCATGAATTTGGATTCGTGAAAGAACCTTAAGCTGGGTATATTACTACACCAGTAACATACCTACTCGTATCTACTTAATTGGAATTTTACTGAAAATGAATGCGTTTTGTTTGTCTTTCTTTCATAAAATCAGGTTAAATAAGTGATAGTAGAAAAACGGTAAAATAAAGAAGACAGTCCAGGTGAAATCAAGGTAACAAAGAATAATTTTCAAAATAAATGAAATATTTTTTATTTATTAATTTAGATACATCCATTACCTTTAGAGGATTAACCTAATGCAGTACTGCCTAAAACAATAGATACAAAAAATAATACTAATACTAACAACTTAATAAACTTACAATCTACGAAATAAATATACAATTAATACAGTCCAATTATAAAAATAAAATTAATAACTAATGATATGAAGAATTGAAGAGCTTATGTTTTTTTTTAATAAAAATCAAAACAAAAGTGGAAGTAAGTAGTAGATATTGTGGTAGTAGGTAGTAAATTGTGTTTTTCTTTTAAAAAAATCTTAATTATGAGAAAAACATTAATCAGTATCACTCAAGAACATACCGCACATCCGGAGAAATAACGTCATAAATGTCATAAACCACTTTTTACAGGGCAGAGATTTAAAAGTTTGCTTTGTTATTCATGGACCCAGTTTATACATAAGAAAAATTATTTAATTGATTATGTTGGTGAATATATTCAACTTTGAATATATAGCATTTTCAAGGAGGCTGAAATAACTAGATAAGACTTATTTTACTTTTTTTAAGGATGGTACTACATTTATGACATTATGGCCCTGGGATTCAAAGTATACTAAATCTATTATGTCAAATTTGGTAGGTAGGTAAGAAAAAAATATCACTTCTACAGAGAAAAAATCTTTATTGTAACATTTAAATTAATTTGGAATAACGGCGTTGGTGTATTAAGTCTATCAAACCTGATATTTTTGTGTTGGTGACGATTTACGCGAAGTTTGTTTTAATTTCTAGTAGATTATTATTTAAATCGTGGAGGTATCACCTCCTGATCCACCTGATCCCCCTCCCCCTCCTGAGACTATGAGTGATGATGTGCCCCTCCAAGGCCAAAACGTCATCTTGACCAGGATGTTGGTGATGATAAGATATAGAAGCAAGACAAAGAAATCTTCTCTAAGCGACTGTCCTTACTCTATTTCCATAGATACCGTTTATAAGCATCCCCTTCTAGAACGCCCTTTTCGACAGTATTCTGTAACTGACTGGACCTTACATTGTACATTGCAGTTAGATAGAAAATGACCCCACTTCTGGCACCTTGATCCGGGCCATCAAAATCGGTCAACTACTTGTAAGAAATGGCATCAAAAATATTTGCAGATTGCATTAAGAAAATCGGCCGCAATAGGGTTGCTATCGAATTTTAAGTGGTGAAGATGCTAATGTGTTTATTGGTCATCCAATATTGGCCCAGCACAACCTGAGCACAATTATCCCCTTATACAATTATTCACGGAAGGGCATTGTAAGAGGAGTGCCCGCTGACATTTCTATGCAGGAATTTGTTGCCAATTTGGAAATCCCTGCGAGCTTTGGGTATATCTTAAAAGCACGTAAGTTAAATAGAAAACATCGTATGACGGTGAGCACTGAATGGATTCCCCCAAACTCCCTGGTCCTCACATTCCTAGGGCAGAAGCTGCCTGAAAAGCTCTTCCTTTACAAATCATCCTTAACAGTAGAGCTTTATAGACTGCCAACAATCCAGTGCCTGAAATGCTGTAGGTATGGCCACATTAAAAACCAGTGTAGGTCGAACCTCCGATGTTTTAAATGAACACGAGAGCCTACAAGAAGCCATACATGCCGAACCTATTATTTTAGCTCTCATAATTTTGCCACTTTTTACTGAAACATATTCTTTGCCCGAGACTCTTAGTTGTTTCGCTATCTATTTTACCTTTTTTCAGTGTCGAAGTCGTTTCTTTTCGAAGATTGTTTGGGGTTTCCTTCTCACTTGTACTATTTACAGTTTCAGAAATTGAAACTTATTCTACAGAAGGTCTATTGACAGGGTTTGCAGTAGATTCTACTTCTGAATCTTCGCTAGATGAAGAAGAATCAGAACTTGAACTTCTAGAGGAACTAGAGCTTGAAGATTTAGTAGGCCGATATTCATCAGGCAAAAATCCCCGCTGCGAGTACTCTCACCTTTAAAAGTATTGTAAATAAAAATTAAAACGAAATTATGTAATTATATAACACGTATTGAAAAGTAGTATGTATAACTGTCATAAATCGTTATATAGCTGAACATTCAATTTTGGGACGGTTTTGTCACAACTGTACATAAAATAACTACATTACATTAAGCCACATAGCTGAATATCCAATAGTTTGGTGCGTTATTGTCATAATTGTTTTATACCGTACAGTTATGACATATTTAGCCACTAAAATCAAATAACTAATCAATAAATCGAGAGCGGTTTTGTCACAATTGTTTAGAAAAATACAGTTGTGACAATTTATTAAACTAAAACTACCAAAAGCTTATTTAGTAAATGTCATAATTACCTTATGTGACAACGCAGCTCCAAACTCATTTACTCCGCTCGGATGGCCGGACGCAACTGACTAATAAGACATCGTTGATCGTGCCGCCAGAATGGGCCAATAACATGTCAAAACCGCGACGTCATAAGCGACCTCTCGTGAAGGATATTAAAATTAAAATTATGACATTAATTCCCTGAATACTAAACCATAAAAGGGAACGTTTTTGACATAAAACTCATTTTTACAAAAAATGCAGTTGTGACGTTATTTCTCCGGATGTGCGATACGTAATTCTATATCGTATCTACATTTCAATTAGTCATTGAACTGTTGTTAATTTAAAGCCGAAAATCAAAGAGTATCAGTAGGATTGATTAATTCCAACCAAATTTGTGAGATTGTCGCAATTATTAATATTATATTGGCATTTCGATTAAGCGGTAATAAACTTGTATAGTCTGAATAAGTCATAGATCTTTTTTTTTTATTATGTAAAGTAATATTTTAGTAAGTAATAAAAAAATAAATTGTCACTTCAACTGAATAATTTAAAAATGAATAGTTTGCAATAATATTGTATTTCTAAGCTATCGTGTATCCACTTTTCAAATTATGAATTAAATTCCTTTATCGTCTAAATTCACATTCAAATATCTTTCAAATTTAACGAATATTACAAATATTTAACAAATAAATACAAGTGTAACATATTACATATTCAACATTAAATATTCAGTCTGCTCTTGACCACGTTCAATGTTCAAAACGTCGGATTAAACTTTATTACGAAAGCATATGTTCAACATAGACTCATTGTGACTAACATAAAGAAGACATACAGCTGACAATACAGCAGACATACAGCAGAGACAGCTGTAAATGAAAGCGGTACTCTATCTATCTCTATTTATCTTCTAAACATTTGTAATGCAATCTAGAATTCCTAGTAAGTGAGAATAGTCGACAGATAGGTACTACCTACATCTTTAATCTAGTGTTAAATATATTTACAATGTATTTTGACGACTGAAAAGCGCTTTTATATGAAGTCTGGTTGAATAGGCAGGTTCACACAGAGCGAGCAGCCTTGCGATATTACTGCGCGAAGCAGCGCGTTCTGTATGAACCCGCCTAATGATCAATGTTAAAGTTAATCCATTATTCTAACCAACAAACAGCTTTAGATCTGACTCCACTGCTCTGTACATAATCTATTTTATCTCTACGATGAAACTCGTTAGGTACATAAAGTTAGTCAAATATTATTCAACTCTAAAAATGGTTGCCATATTTTTGAATCATTATAGTAAGACATGTGTCACCGAATCTGGTTAAAACCGCAGCGTACGAGCGTGTTGCAACTTGCAAGGATAATAAATTCACAAAAATGTTCAATTAAAAGAGTTTTGACTGTAATAATATATTTTAACTGCATTCATTAATGAAATCTCGTGACTCTGCATAATATGCATTTGTCGTAATATTATGTATAATGGATCCATTTTATTTCACTGAACTGATGCTACTGATGAATAAATCTATAATAAATAAAATATATGAGATGTACTATACACGTATGTAGAATACATAAAATTCTATATCATTCGATGTTCAAGTAATTTCCAAATTAAATAACAATAACCACTAAATAAGGCGTTAATAGGGGCTAGCGACCTTGGCGACGATTTACAAGGCGGGATCGGGGGACCGGCGCGAATCTACCGTAGTAAAAGTACGTATAAAAATTATTTAAAAAGATATTTGGATATTGATTCAAAATTTAAAACAACCATGCCTTGTGTTTCAATTTCATAAACACACTGTAAAAACACTACAATAATTGACGTTATATTGACTTAGCGTTTTGGTTTAAAGTCCAAAAATCGACCTCAGTTCATGATTTTTTTCCAAAAAACCTGATTGTAAATTAAACAAATTAAAACAACCATGCCCTTTATCATATTCGAAACTTTAATATACATTTTTTTTAGATATGTTCATTAAGAATCTAAGAAGAAAAACGGTTATAACTAGAGTTAATTTTCGGTATTAAAAGGGAACCCTACCCGATTCAGGCCAGCTAGACATGTTCAAACACATACAAGTAATATCAACACTACAATAATTACAACAATCGATTTATCTAGAAACGTTTTCCAGGTTGTGTTATAATATAATAGTTAATTATCACAATTATGTTAATTGCCAATTGATAATTAAGAAATTAATAGCCTTCCATAATTGAACCCACGAACAAAATTTCAAAAACCTGAAATTGAACAAAGCAATAGCTAATTTTGGGATCTATTTGTTGAATACAATGAACTAGAGAAAGTTCTAGATTCTAGCTTTAGCACAGCTTGAAACACAATCTAGTTTTGGAAGTCTTGATTTGATGTCAAATAATAACCAACAAATATCACTAGCTGAATAGACGGTAATTGCTTGAAATATATTTAGATGTATTATTAGATGGAAGATCGATTTTTTTCTAGCACTCTATATTTAAATAATATATATCAAGAATATTTTACCGGTCAAATATGTAGGTACGTGAAGTCTTCTTTATTATGTTAAAGAAGAACAATATTAAAACGTTAAATTTTTTTCATGAACTTGTGTCAAGTAATTCCTACAGCGCCATCTAGTTTTAAGACGAGTAAAGCTTCCGCGGTTAGTATCCCGTGTTATCCCACTGTGTTCCAATAACGAGGCCTATGGACCAAAAAAAACAGTATAAATAATGTAAGAAATATGAAAAAAATGTTAGCTAATATGTTTTTATTCTATACTAGCTGTGCCGCGCGGTTTCAACCGCATTGCTCAGCTCCTGTTGGTCTTAGTCTGATTATACATAGCCTTGCCTCCATTAATGGGCTATCTTATACCGAAAGAATTTTTAAAATCTGACCACTAGTTCCTGAGATTAGCGCGTTCATACAAACAAACAAACAATCTCTTCAGCTTTATAAAATTAGTATAGATACAAACCAGTTAATTTAAATAACGAGGTAACCTTTTTTCAATGCTTTTAAAACACCCATAACTTAAGAAAATTGCCACGTCATCGCTTTATTGGCATACATATTAAAAAAAACCTTGATATCGGAGTATCAAGGGATAAAATTTGCAAATACCTTACATATACTCTTACTCCGAATATCAAAGAGTTCCCTTGGGCACTTGGAAAAACCGCACGGCGCAGCTGCTAATATTTTACGTACTACACCGTAATATTGTTTCGATTTCTTTTGCGAGAGTAAACACTTATACGAAGACTGGAGTGTTTGTACAACGGTTTTATATTCCTTTTAAATGATAAAGTGCTCTTAAGATAATTTTAGACGTCTATTGGAAACGTATTAAATTGGCAGTTCTATTTATCTATTAAAAGTAGGTATATTAACTTCCATAAATTTACGTTTCTTGGGATGAACATAAAAATTTCATATGAAGAGCGTATTCATGTATCTTCTTTAATAACTCAGCCCCCGGAATCACAGACACAATAGAAAATCTATTGTGTCGTGGCCCGATCGGGCCGCTGCAAAAAAGCTTTATTTACACCTTTAAAATATGTCCTTCTTATCTACTCTTTATGAAGGGTGTCAATGTTTACAAAAGTTTAAAGAATCATCTTTGTCTATCAAGACTAAGTACCTATTAGGACAAATAATATAATGTGATTTCAAAAATAATGTTACAGACATTAAAGTATTAATTTTATAATGTATTTATTTATATTTGCAGGTAAAAGCAGAGTTATTGTATGCTTATTTTGTTTGCAAAATACTGATTACTGATTAGACTAAGTTTTTTATGTTTGTATTTTTTTTTGATCTCATACAATGTGAATTATGTGATATTTCGACTGAAAAGTTTTATTAAAGCGTTTTTTGTTATACGTAAGTAGTTCTTGTTTCAAAAATGGTTTACCCTTGTAAACCACGCGACCTCACACGTCATTTTTATATAATTACTAGCGGTCCGCCCCGGCTTCGCCCGTGGTACATGTTTACGTTTTCTCTACATAAGAACCATCCTCGTACTTCAAGGAATATAATAAAAAAAGAATTATCGAAATCGGTTCAGCCGTTCTCGAGTTATGCGCTTACCAACACATTTTGCGATTCATTTTTATATATAAGATACGCGACTACTGTTTGTAGGGTAAACTTATTCACTGACCGTTTGGCGTGGCTGGTATTGGCCCTGCCTTTCAAGTCAGAGGTCGTGGGTTCGATTCCCACCCGGGGCAAATATTTGAAAATACATAGATGTTTGCTCTATGTCTGGGTGCTAAGTATCTATGATAAGTATTTATTTAAATTATATATTATGTATGTTTATCAGCCATCTGGTTTCCAGAACACAAGCGAAAGCTTAGTATGGGATCAGATCGTGACGTGTGTGAAAATTTTCCTGAAATATTGATTATGTATTTATTTATATAAGTTTTATAAGTAGGTAGACCTTGAAATTATGCTGATTACTTATTTTTTCGTCAGTAATTTTTTTTAAAGGAATTAAAAACAATCGCCATTTAAAGTGTTTACCTACTCGTTTAATAATATAAATTATTTATAAAATAACAAATAGCATTACCATTGTTGTACTCCATAGAGACATTAGGTACTACGTAATAATATACTTTATTCTCTGATATCCACGTACAAAATAATGCATAATATTTGCATAATTTAAAACAATACTTACAAAACAATGAAAGCTAAGCACTCGGCTTCATTAGGTAATCTTAGTCAATGCACGTCACATTGTATTTAATTTTCCTTCCTCTCTTTAATACTGTTAATTACTTTCATTCAGAGATTCTTCTCGAATTCATTTTGTGGTTTAATTAAGGCTATTTTAACGCGATACTTTGATTAAAGAACAATTTCTTTTGTGCTCACTCAAGGAAGATGAGACACTTTTAAAGTTGTATGAATATCAATTTTCGAAGTTCTAATGCAGTTTTACTTGTAATTAATGTATGAATTGTGAATTTATAATGAGTATATTATTAAGCTATTGCATAGCTTCTATCGCGGGCCTTGAGCGCGGGGACCGAATCGAGAAATTCCGTAACGAAAGAACCTCACGCTCCCCACTCCGACGGGCTCGGAGGTGTAGCGTGAAGGCATGCTATGCAATAGCTTTACCGCGGCAGTCCCCGAGTGCCACACGTCGAATAAAGATGAAGTTATGATAGTTATAATAATCATTCCTAGGCATTATATACCCAAAATAAAAAAAAAAAAACATACAAAATACAACAGAACGCTCGAATAATTTAAATATTTAAAGCGTATTTTAATCTCGTATATTTATACAATCGGAAAGCGTTGCACAATGGAAGATGCAGACATGACGAGCCGTCATGAGGCTGCTATCTGAAATGCAAACAGTTCCAAAACTCACACGATTACTCCGCAGACGTATTGCAGTGTGGGTTTCCATTGTACTTATGTTAAATAGAGTGTTGATGAGTTTTATTTTAGACGTAGGCATATTATGATGTGTTCGTATCATGTTCGTATTAAGATGAAAATGTAGGTACTTACAAACATATCGTACTAATGATGGACGTACGTTAACTTCTATTATAAATTCTTTGGTTACTTAGCTCTTTTCGTAAGTTTTATTTTTAACAGCATGAGTAATCGGGGCTCATAAACAGCTACTATTATACTAATACTATTGGTATTTTCCTTTATTTTTCAGTTTCAGAACACAGTGTGAATTAAAAAGAAAGAGTAGAGTTTACAGTATATAATATTGAGTTCTATCTGTAAAGTAACGTACCAGCAGTTGCGAAAAGCGGAAAGTTTCATAACAATCTAAAAATCTAGTTTTAAACGTCCTATCAAAAAATAATACAGCATCCCATACATTGGCAGTTAGATGAATATAATTTATTTATTCGCTGCACCTGTAGCAGCGTTATTCAAATAATATCATACGATATTATCGTGTGTAAATGGAACCGGTTTCTTAACCAACGCCGAAGTGTATTACAACATTAGGTATCGCAAACTTAGTTTAACTCCATAAGAAGGGATTTTCGGACTACCAATGGCGTCCATTGTGAACAGGATTAAATGCAAGTCACATTCGCTCGGTACAAACTTGTCGGTTAAAACACTTAGTGAAGTCTTAAGCTTAATATAATGAAGGTAAGTTTTGAACGTCGATGGATCGAAACTATTTTGTCTTGACTGCTAAATATTTTGGTGATAAGGCGATTCGTAATTTTTTTTTTATAAAGAAGAATTTATTTTGAGAGTGACCGAAGGTTTAGTTTATATTATAATTGTAAAGGTATAAGAGAAACTTAAGGACAGATACATATTATTATACAATTATTAATTAATTATCTGTATCCGTGTACTTAAAACAAATGCTATACAAAATATTTACTTGATTGTAAACATTTCAATATTTAAAATAGCAAAGTGTACGTTATATAAAACTGCAATGATCATGTAAATGCTACGCATGATTTATTTCAATTATTGACCAATACACATCTACAATAACGTTTAATGTGAAAACTGTCGTATCAAAATATGAAGCGAATTCTGAACAGACGGAATTTATAAACATCACATTTATATTGACGTGTATAATAAGGAACAATGTACTGAAATAATATAAAAATAAATCTGCAGCGCGCCTGCTTACGGCATGAATCGATACAGCTCGTGTCTGTGGTGAACACTGACTTCTGGAACGGACGGAATTTGCATTTTACAATTTGATATTATTTCTCTTATCTTAACACAATCTCAAATCTGTCAACTACTACTAAATAAAGAGTAGATATCCATAAACAACGCGCGCACACATACACACATACGAGATTCACACACACTCACACTCATTTCGCCTGAAATTGTGTAATTTTGTAATTATATCCAATCTTTTCGTAATTAATTAATTAAAATTATTAAGTACTAGCAGTCCGCCCCGGCTTCGCCCGTGGTACATATTTACGTTTTCTCTACATAAGAACCATCCTCGTACTTCAAGGAATATAATAAAAAAAGAATTAATGAAATCGGTTCAGCCGTTCTCAAGTTAAGCGCTTACCAACACATTTTGGGATTCATTTTTTTATATTATATAGATTAGATATTGTGTATATAAATATTTTTACGGTCATTGTCTATTAAAATACAGGCACCTATTTTGGATTATAGAGCAATGTTTCTATAAGTATCAATTAAAGTACTTTAATAAACATTATTTTAAAGTAAGTACCTTATTTTCTATATC
This sequence comes from Colias croceus, assembly GCF_905220415.1. NCBI lineage: Eukaryota > Metazoa > Arthropoda > Insecta > Lepidoptera > Pieridae > Colias > Colias croceus. The sequence continues at coordinate 9,646,758 of NC_059541.1, read as the reverse complement.
TGATAAGCTAGTCTAGACGTTGAATGAATACCGACTAATTTTAACATAAATAAAAATTTGATCATTGATGTGGTAATAAAGGTTTAATAATAGGGGTTATAATATTCTGTATGATTAACGAATATCACGCGAAAACATGAAATTTTTTCGCATTTTCATTTATTTATGACACTAATTGCATGTTATTATGAACCAATTAATAATATTTTTTGATACCCTCATAATTTAAGTAAACATATAGCGTAAAATGCAAAATCTATTCTAAAAAGTTTAATGTTGTAGTTGCTTTTAATTTTAGTATTTTTTATTTCCAGAGTTTTCTACAGTGTACAATAACAACATACACATATCAGGTAGTGCATCAAAATTCCAGAAATCAAATGAAACTACCAAGCGGACGAATATTTCTGGTTAGTTTGTGAACCAAACATTCGCAAAACCGAGAGATTTTACGAATTCACAGAAATATTTTTTATTTACATTTTTGTAACCAACTAAATTTTTACAAACACGAAATGTATAATTACGAAAAGACAGCGTGTGATAAAAAGTAGTTATTTCGTGAAGCTTGTTTAGTGCTCTCTTAGAATATTAAAATGAAAAGGTACACAAGTAACCTAACTCACAGTAAACAGTTAAAAGTATGTTAATACAACTAGTTTTATTAAAAGTCGTATAATTTATTTATCCAAGTTATATTTGATCCTCTACTGTTACCCTAACAACTACTGAATTATCTTAACAGCTAATGAAACAAAAATATTCCGAAGACAACTTTAAAAGCATTATGCTTGAAAATCGCAAATATGGTGTACGAATATTTTCTAAACTGAGTCCCGGAGCATTTCAAGCACTCACTTTATACGAAATGCAACCAAGGCTTTCTTTGACCAGTTTAGTCCAATATTTCAATAATATTGAACTACTTTGAGTTTCCCTGCACTTTCATCTCTCATCAAAATTCCAACACTTTTCAACATTTGTTAACGTTTTTCTACAAGGAAGGTGTTGTCGTGACTATTAACATGCTTCTCAATTAAAATCACCGCTTTGATACATTGATTAGCTCATCACAGGCCTACAGCAGTATTCATATACCTGAAGATTGTTGATATATTGCTCAGCATAAGTACATAAGGTTCATCTTTAAAACTCCTTTTAAAGTTCTTGAAACAGATGTGAAATTCATCTGCCGCAAAGGAGACATAAAACTGGACTTTTAAATCATCATAACATAAAGAGTCCTCAGGAAGGCGTATCCAGCGATAAATAGCCGGGTTTATGTTTTATAGGCCAGCTTTAAGAGAGTATATTCAGTCAATTAATTAAGGAATGCCAACGTTCCGACATTAAGCCTCGTAAGTATTCATTGCATCCGACAAATTGAAGTGCAAATATGCAGCGTTAATTGTTTTATGAAATTGATTTGATATGCGAAATGTGTTGAGTTAATATTAATTTCAATTTAGTAATTAATGTTTAAGTAATCCCTTTGAAAATATTTTGACGTGTTGAGTTATCAATGGTATTATTATCTATACTACCTATACTAATATTATAAAGCTGAAGAGTTTGTTTGTTTGAACGCGCTAATCTCGGGAACTACTGGTTAGCAAATGTCAACTCCATACAATTAGATTTTTCCGTTGGCGTTAACGCTTACAGAAAATGGTTTTTGTCTAGGCCCCCTGGACCGAATTGAAAATTTTTTTCGGTGTTAGATAGCCCGTTTATCGATGAAAGCCATGCCATATATCATCACGCCAAGACCAACAGGAGCGGAGTAATGCGGGTGAAACCGCGGGGAACAGCTAGTAATTCTATATTTTGTTGTTTACGTGCATATACTTAAGTAATTTAGTTAATATCTTCACAAATACCTATTCTAAATTACTAGAAACCTCTTGAATATTAATGACAAAACCACATATTATAAAAACGCAATGTAGGTAGGTACTAACGATGATTATGATTACGCGTACTCGTATACCGAAGTAATTAAATCGGGCTGAAGCAGCATAATTCAAATTTCACTTTAAACATAATCTGTTTCTTTGTGAAAATATAAATCAAAACATTCTTTATATTGATGGATAGATATTAAACAATTTGTTCTAGGAGAAAAAAAGATATAAGCAGCATGATGACAGCCTAATAAATAGTTGTTGTACCTATATTTATGAAATGTTTTTATCAACTCTTTAAAATTACCTAACAGGGCACTTTAGTTTGCCCCTATATTATACAATATTGGGTTCGCTTTACCCAAGGACACACTCCAAAATGTTAGTTATACATTTTTATACTATTCTTTTTTTCATAAATATAACCTTTGTAATTATTATTTACCCTACAGTTCATTTTAAATAAAAGTAAATGGATGACTTTTCATTCATTTATACGAGCTCCGTTATAGCTTATAACTTGAACAGATTAGAATGAATGAGTTATTATAAAATTACAGTGCATCTTCTGTTATATTATAATTAGCCTCATTATGAAATTGTGTGGCTTTCATACATACACATTTGAATAGATTTATTAAAAACAAAGGAGGTACCTACCATAATATGTATTTTTTTTTTCAATTTACGAGACTACCAAGACCAACTTACTTTTATTACACACACTTCCAACGAAAATTCATAAGTAAACTACACATAATACATACGTTATAATAAATAGATTCATTTTCGATACCGATTCCGGGCCGATCGAATATTCGCATACAAATGGGAAATCATACGTCAAGTCCGTATGATGTGAGCGGTACCCGTGACCTCATTGACCGTTATTTGACCTTAAATATTTAAACGAAATCTTGCTAGCCCGTGACATCATAAATGTTTTTGAAGTATGTAAAACTAGATAAAAATAAAGTTTTCGATAGATTATGTGTTATTCTGGTAGGTACATAAGCTACATCACTGTCAAGTAATATCAAAATCTGTTCATTGGTTTTCACGTGAAAGAGTTAAGAGTATCCATTCTTACAAACTTTCACAATTATATAATAGCAGGAACCATTCCATGTAATCCCAAATCATTTTAACATGATATTATTATAATAAGGCGAAAATATTGTGTAAATGTATTTTTGACTCAAGATCTCCTTTGTGACGTTTATTTTTAATCTCTAATAAGGTTACAAAAACATTTCATGTAAAATTATCCTCACTTTTTCATGTTTTTGAAGATCAGCTTTTTATTTGCTTATTTGCATGTCCTTATCTTTCGAAATAGGGATCTTTCTATAAATTAAACATTCTCTTCAAAGAGTATATTAAGCATTTATTTTGCTTTCGTTAAATTTGGTATCAAAATAGCGACTAAGATAAATATTAATTTTAATATTATAATTGAAGTGAAACTTCTTTATAGGTGTTGGAAAAAAATTTAGCCATCGCCATCGCGCCATCTTTTTCCTATTCCTACCACGCGTGATTTGACGTATTTCTGTAAAGTTGCATATAGTTTATTGAAGTGAAACTTCTATATCGGGGTTGGAAAAAATTTAGTGTAACATTATTTCGTTACGCGTGACATTTTTCCGTTACGCGCCATCTTTTTCTTATCCCTACCAGTTACCACGCGTGATTCGAAGTAATTCTGTAAAGTTGCATAATATAGTACATTATTTTTTGAAAAATAAGGTCATAAAGAAGTTTCACTTCTTACGTGTGTACACGCACACGTTTTTTTTGTGTATATAGATAAAATGCTTAATTATTAGTTTAATTATAAATGTATGATCCAGATGTATACGGTTGTGTTTAAATTTTAAACATAGAGTCTAGAAATAAAAATACGAAATTATCGAAATGTTCTTACATCTTTTACATTTACACAATAGTCGATTTATCAGATTTGAATAATTCATTGACTAGACGACGTAAAGATATTTAGATTGTTATCCCAGAATTTTAAATTTTGCGTTTATAGATGAGTTCCTGTATAAGTATTGTACGGCTTATATTTTGATCTATTTAAAGAATCTTTTTAATAGTAAGTACTTCATATTAATAGTTTTTATCATTTTCACGATACCAATAAGAAAAATTATATGATAAGATTTAAATGAAAAAATATACTGCAAAAATGGTAAATATTATGCATTAGTACAAAAATACTTGAAAATTCATTTGTAGAGAGTAGTTTTGTTAAAACTTTAAACGTCTATACAATTATTACTAGGATAAGCCACAGATAAGCTGAGTGATTTTATAACACCGAAATATGTTTCATACCTAAGTTGGAGGAGTATCCTACGCTAGGGAGGAGTAGCACTCAAGCAATACCTACGATATGAAATATCCAAATAAATATTATTAATAATATTCATCATCATCAGCCCATATACGTTCCCACTGCTGGGACACGGGCCTCCTATGAGGGTACAGGCCATAATCCACCACGCTGGCCAAGTGCGGGTTGGCGGATGACACATGTCGTCGAACTTTTTTAATTCTTCGACATGTCGGTTTCTTCACGATGTTTTCCTTCACCGTTCGAGTTCGTTGATTAATAATATTAAAAAAAATATACTAACAACTTCAGTCTCAAAAAAAATCGAAAAATTATATAAACTTCAAACTACAGTCTCAAGAGGAACATTAGATGCAAATTAAATCCATATTTTGCTTAAGTAGTAACTCGTTAAAGCCAGTCAAGTAGAAAAGTCTGCGAGCGGGTACACAATTGAAAAAATGCCGTCAAGCGCTGTTCATAATCATAATATAAATTTCCGCTTCTTGAATAAACATGCGACTATAGACAGTTGGACTGTAAAATAAAATGTGCAAGAAGAATTTATTTTTAAGGCCTTCCGAATCAAGAAAACGTCTAAATAATATATATTTCCGGATCTGTTGTTGTTCTTTCCCCATTAATACATAGGAAATGTATTTGGCATATTCCTGTGTGGACCTTGGTGCGTTTTATAGGAGATCCCAGGGCTCATGCTAATATGTCGCGCACGAATTCTACCAATGGTGGTCGCGTCATTGAAGTGGCTGGACGGAACACAGTGATTTTTAGTCGGTAGGAACTAGGAATACGACACCCACGGCCTGTTCTACGGTCCTATACAAATTTCCCCACCTAGAAAAAGTACCTACTAATATTCTTTAGGATTGGCATCCGAGGAATTTTAGTGGGAAACAGAAATAAAACGTAAAACTAATGATTACTCATGTTATTGTCAGTATTTCTTCTGAACATTTTCATATAATCATGATGACTCGACTCATTTTCTTATCACTTAATGAACTCTGACTGTATTTATCAGGACAAAATCAGATAATTTGTTATTATTAGGTACAATTGTTAAAGCTTAAAATATATTATGAAAAATGTTTTTATTTTAGTAACTACATACCTATTTGGATGGACGATAAACGAAATATGCGGGTTTGATTCGTCGCTATAATTAACAAAATGTTTTATACTGAAACTCAAACTTGCATGAACTTTAGACCTCTTTTATTTTTTTCTTTATTTTCTGTGGTATTTAGTAAACTCTTCTTAAGGTGTTTACAAAGTTTATTTTTTACAATATCAAAGGACAATATTTTATATTCAGAAAGTTTTGCTCAGTAGCAACATTTTATCGTAGGCAATTGTTGTGCTCATGGTCTTTTGATATTTGATAGTTATATCGTAAGATATATTTTTATTTATTACCAGATAATTCATCTATTGGCTCTATTAAGAGCTGTTTCACGTTATCTACCTGCATAATGTAACTTTCTGTTATTATTGAGTCATTACTCATTGGTCATTTCACCTTACTCATTTGTAGGTGGTTTATTTATTTATTTATTCATTAATCCTTTATTGTACTTAAAGGAATAAAAAAGAAATACAAACACTTAAATATAGCTTAAACTGCTAACCGTGTTTATACAAATGGCGGTCTTATCGCTTTAGAGCGATTTCTTGCAGACAACCTTTGGTACAGTAGAGGAATGTTTTTGAGAAACCAGTTAAATTTTAGTTATTTGGTACTTCAGTAATACTTTTCAGTTTGAGTTATCAGTTATTATTAGCGCATCATGAAAAAGCGAAATTGGTAACATTTTTTCATAATGCGATACGTCGGATGGTTAATATGACACACTTATATATGCGTCTCTTACGCTATGTTGATACTCAATACACGATACGCGTTGACCTTCTAACAACAACTTGATAACTCAGTCCACTCGAACCGCCCGCGAAACGCACACGTACAAAATGGCCGAAACAGACACATCTAGTTTTTGGGACGAACTAACGAGTCCCCTTAACCTAGTGCTCGTATTTTTCATTCTATACCTTCTATATAAGATTATAAGGTCGCATTTCGAAACGGTCGAGCCGGTGAGCGTCCCGCCGCCGATGCCCAAGTTGAGGCAAGACATGACAGTTGCTGAACTAAAAAAATACGATGGAACCAACGCAGAAGGACGAGTGTTACTGGCCGTTAATGGAATAATATTTGACGTGACTAAGGGAAAACGATTTTATGGACCGGGTACGTAAAAAGTAAAACAACTGAAATAACTCTACTACTACTTTACAATACACTACAATACAAATAGTTAACTATACTATTAATAGACTTGTACGTAATTTACCTTATTAATGCAAAATTTAGCAATCATTCTTACGTCAGAATTACACCAATAGCTGCGCATAAGCAACTTACGATGCGTTACATACATACGTATAAAAAATTGTTGTTCATTTACAAACCAATTTATATAGGTACTCTTCATTGTTAGTCCCCTAGTAGTTCCTGTGCTCTAGGGAGTAATGACTTCATAGTATGGGGAGTTGGAATAGTACTAACTGCTTTGTAATTGCCGCTTACCTTGCAAGTCACATGCTGAATCTGATAAGTACTTGTGTTAGTAAAACTTACTGAGACCACAGAACTATATCTCGATATAGTTCTGTGACTGAGACACACTTATTTCTCATTTGTATTTACCCCATTTTAACGCTACGTAGAGTTGACAAATACTAACCCCGGTTAATACTTATTATTTATATATAAATGATAAATAAATTGTATTATTATACCTAGGTTAGGTTAGTATATAAATAGCTATATACTAACCTAACCTATAATACAAATTACATACTTAATATTTGCTTGTAATGGCAGTTACAAGGCAAGACAAAACTCTATTTTAATGAGGTATAAACTATGTTTATACAAATACAAAGTTTTCGCAGAAATAGTTAATTGATTGATATTTAAAAAGATATTTGTAAAGTATAATATTAATCAATTATTTCTCAGTGTAAATTAGTATTGCTCCATTTATAATGAATACTAAGATAAATCTATTGTTCATACGGCGACTATTACATCATCATTCATCAATTCATCACGGCGCGGTCTAATTGTATTAAGGACCTAGACGAAGAAAGGTCGTGATTGTTTTCAACAGAACCTCTTCCATACATAGATTTTAGTTGTATATGAATCTATGCTAAGTGCTTATCCAGACTGTAATCTATGTCTGTGCTATTTCATCCAGTTAGATAAATTTGTTTCGCATGATAAAGTAACATCTGCACTGACAATTTGCAGATGCAAAATTTCATAAACTTTTGGCAGTTAAAGAAACAATGTATCATCCCCTTATTTTAATCTATTTTTACTAAGTACTTACTACTTACCACTAGATGGCGTGTTGTAGAGAATGCAATATTATAGGTATTTAATATTTATGTACACTTACGCACGTGTAATGTTGGCCATACACTTATTCATCAACAAAATGGAAATACATTACCGGAAATAAATCAAATTATTACAAACTTTGTTGAATACTAGTTATTTCAGTTCAAATATAGAGTTCAAGTAAATCGAGCAAATTTTAACTTCTTTATTCGAAACAATTAGTAGATAAATTTTGTTAGATTATAAATACATCTGCTGTAAACATTATCTATGTGGAAATAAGGATAATTATAATTATTTTAACTTACTAAACTGTGATAAGTTCATGCTTAGACGTGACGCATTTAGTTATACAAATATTATGCTGTCACAAATTGATAATTAACAATAATAATTATACATAAATTATGTTATTTAATGTTAAAATAGTAAAATACATTAGTAAGGGCCGATTTTTCAATGCTTGGATAAAACTTATTCGTCGAATAATGTATAAAACTACAATTTTAAAAACGTATTCTAATTGCCCGTATTTGACAGTTTACGTGACATTTTAATATGTATTATCGTGTAATACTTTATTGGACGGATAAGTTTTCCAAGCATTGAAAAATCGGCCCTTAGTATGGTATTGATATTACTGATTAGAGATAAGATAACATATTAATGATCATGCATTTTAGCATGAATTGAGAATCATTGCACGTTTATTTTAAGTACCTACATAACCGATTGTGACTGTTGTTATTAATAAAAGAGACCTTGCTGTATCATCATGACCCTCTATAATAATAATACAAAGCTTAAAGATATATTTAGACTCAATAATTCAAAGAAAATGGTGCGAATTATTTTAATTTTTAGATATTATGTTCATACATTATAGATGTACCAACCGAACATAGAGCTAGAGCATTAAATAAAGTAAATGAAAACTCGTATTCATTGTTTTTCAATATTAGAACATTGAAAAACGAAAGAATGCTCTACACCTGTTTACACTAAAATAATTTGGGTTAAAGTGAGCATTCGCTCCTACGATCTAAATGTACATGAATATTCTTCCATAAATCTGACATTTCAATAATGCTTTATTAATGCAATAGTTATATCTAATATGCTATTAATAGACTTACTACGTAGTTTATCTATAATCAGTTGTTTACTATATTAGAGAAATTACTACATACCTATACTACCTACATAATATGTATGATTTAGTTCTATAATTTGATTCAATTATAATCAGAGAGACAGGGAAGAAAGTATAACGTACTTTTGTACGAAGTACTCTATCTAGGAAATTTTGAGTGTTTTTACATTCAAATTTCCTAGATAGGATTATAGTAGGATGATAGTACATTCTACTATAATTCACATATATTTACCGTAGGCTTTTTTTATTATAATATTTGCATTAAACGACAACATTTTCGCTTCTTGATCGTCGAAAACAACAATTCATATAATATTTAGAAACAAAAAATAGGGAAATTAATTATATTCAATTACCCTGCTTATAGGTAGTTACCACAGATCACAGAAACTTAAGGTAGTTATTATTTTTAACATCAAAACCCTATTTTTTATACTTAATTATAGATAGATAGATTAACAACATAACTATAAATTATTTTAACTTTTTCACTGTTATGATACATTCGTTTAGCTATAAAGCGCAAATTAACATACCATTTTATGGAGTTTGAACCTTGGTGAACAAACTAACCAGTTTTTTAATTGATAAATAATACGTTATCGCCTTAAATAAATACACATAGTTACGTATATTTTAAAAAAGCCATACACCAATACCGCAATGCTTAAATAATTTTATGATTTTTACGTAAAAAGAATAAATTAATAATATTAAAAATTTCAAGTATATTTTTTAACATTATTTACTCGTTACGATAATTCAAAGTGTATGTTAATTAATATACATATACAATATATATATTTAAAATATTTACAATTATAATGAGGTAATTTTAATGCGAAACAATAATTTTATGAAAATATTAATTATTTTAGTACCGTTACTTCAATTAAATAGAGCTGATTTAAATAAAATCTTAGTATACATGCAATCAAGAATACTTTTAACGTTAGTGGGTACTGGGTAATTATTTGAGTTAAAATAACTGTGCGATACTTTCTTACTAGGTACATCAAAAAATAATCTATTGCCATAGAGATAACTATAATAACTACATTATTCTTAAATAGGTGCTTTTATTCAAACATTTATTTGAATCTATACTAATATTATAAAGCTGAAGAGTTTGTTTGTTTGTTTGTTTGAACGCGCTATTCTCGGGAACTACTGGTCCGATTTGAAAAATTCTTTCAGTGTTAGATAGCCCATTTATCGAGGAAGGTTATATATATCATCACGCTACGACCAACATAAGACAAACAGGGGCGGAGCCGTGCGGGTAAAACCGCGAAGCGCTAAGTACTTATAACTTAGCTAGTTTAGAATATAAAAAAATTATACGAAATGAGAGCCTGTATTTTAATGATTTACATTAGTATTCTTTGTTCCATTAGTATCGATTCAATATTTTTTATAATAATTTGTAGTTATAGTCAGATTATGTTACCAATATGTTGTAGAGTATTACGACAACACCAAATAAAATATGAGAAATATTACAAAAAAACTTCCACGACCAAGGATTTTTATATTTTTTGCGTAAAATTTTAATGGCTATACAAGCAACATTGAAAATATAATAAGCCGACATTGACAGTCTCGTTTATAAAGGACATAATTGCTTTTTTTACCACTCCATCGTAAAAATAATAATTATCTCTTGTAAATTGTATTTAAATAATTATCTTTCTTATTTTAAACCTACTTATAATTACAGTAATTAAATTATTAACAAGGAAAAACATCTGAAAATCTGAATTAAATATTTCTATACAATTTCATAATATTTAGTACACGGTTAGATCACAGAAAACCTAAGTTTATGTCTGGTTACTTAATACATGTACTAAATAAGATTCATACCTTACTAAAGTTATGTTGAAAATTTGAGATTCATTGAAAAAACAAACCTTTCATGGAGAGAATTTTTTCACAAATTACACGAGATATTCATAGTATCAAAAAAGAGATCAGGTATTTATTTTATATATTAACTCTTACACTATAATAGAGCACAACATGAAATCACAACATTGCTAACAGCCGTCTTTGTCGCACGGCCTCGCACAGGAGGTCAAAGTCGAATTTTAATAACCTGTGCATACTGATTATTTTCGGTACAACGCAACGATGTAAAAAACTTGTAACTAAACTAACTGTACTTACTAGCTGTGTCCCGTGGTTTTACCCTCAGTGCTCCGCTCTAGTTGATATTAGCGTGATGATATATAGCCAATAGCCTTCCTCGATAAATGGGCTATCTAACACGGAAATAATTTTCAAATCGGACCAGTAGTTTCTAAGATTAGTGCGTTCAAACAAACAAACAAACTCTTCAGCTTTATAATATAATATAAATATAATTAAGTACCTATAGACACAGACTAATAATAATATACTACGTATACATTTGTGTGTGCTTGTAGTTTCTGTCATACGTAATGCAGCTGTTATAACAACGTTCATTGCCCTTATAGGCCTGGATAATAGTATTTAACGGTAAAAACTGGCGTATGCAGTCGAAATTTTACTTGAATCGTCGGAATAGAAAGTGTAAGATTAAGAGCAAAGTCGTTGACACCAATTTTCTATAGACAGATGCACTTTTAATAGTAACAACAACAACGGTATGAAAATTATGTAGACTTAACAATTTTGTTTTATCAGCGTATTTTATGCGGCTAATGTGTAAACAACAATATTTTTTTTTATATAAAATATAATGTTCATTTTAATTCAGGTTCGACACAGTTTTTGTGTGTATATGACATATTATTATTGTATTATATTAAAAGAAAATAATAAATATAATTTTGCATATTTAAAAACTTTTTTTTAATCTAGCAACATTATTCCGCGGTTTCACCCGCATTGCTCCGCTCCTGTTGGCTGTTGGTCTTAGCGTGATGATATAATATAGCCTATTGCCTTCCTCGATACATGGACTATCTAACACCGAAAGAATTTTTCAAATCGGACCAGTAGTTCCTGAGATTCAAACGTTCGAGTTCAAACAAACAAACTCTTCAACTTTATAATATTAAGCATAGATTAAATAAAAAATTTAACAATAAGCTTCCATGTTTGTATTCCATAGATAAATAATTCAATCATAAAAATAAAATTCCAGGAGGTCCATACGCAGCGTTCGCAGGCAAAGACGCGACTCGAGGCCTAGCTACGGGTGAAGTAGCCGCCTCTGATAAAGAGTATGATGACTGCAGCGATCTCTCACCTGATGAGGTCGCATCCGCTAAGGAATGGGAGGATCAGTTCAGGGGTAAGTTATCTATAAATTTGTATATAAAACTAGCTGTCCCGGCAAAGGTACTGCCTTACTCTTATCACTGGGATATGAAAAGTAGATGTTAGCCAATTCAACACAAATTTCATGAAAATCGGTCCAGCCGTATCAGAGGAGAGTGGTCACTATCACGAGAATTTTATATAGGTATGTATGTAGGTATGTATGGATATACGTGTAATATAATGATAAAAATTGAATAGATGAATGTTAACGTAACTTTCTATCGGTTCGAACCCCGTCCCTTCATCCATTTTCCTTATAATTTTCAAATGATAGCCACTCTAGGTACCTACTTATACCTACTATAAAATATTTAGTAACGTTCGATAATCTTGTTATCAAACGTGCTTCGCAATATAATATCACATTTTATCAACTGATAATTCTGACAATATTTGTTTAAATAACGAAGCCGACCAACAATATTTTATTAAAATTTTCTATAATTTATTGTCTTTAAATACATTATTTTCTAAAATAAATATTAAATTGCAAGAACAATTACTGACCTAAACCTTAATATAAACTGTAATGCTATAAAAATAAACAATAACATTTCCTTTCGTTATATCCATGGTTATATTTAAGGAAACATGAAAAAATTACCGCATGTGTTATCAACGTAATAAAAAAAATGGTTTTACATATTACAATTTATTTCCTGCTACAATTTACCCATCTAATATCTATACCTTATTCTGATTACAAAACTATTTCCCTTGGCTCGTTCATTGAAGGAAAATGTAATTTATCCAACAGTAAAATATTATAATTTACCTAGTTAACATTATTTTATTAGTGTTTTAAAACTGAAACAAAGGTTGTTTTACTACTAGCTGCTCCGCGCGGTTTCATTCCCGTGGCTCCACCCCTGTTGGTCGTAGCGTGATGATATATAGCCTATAACCTTCCTCGTTAAATGGGCTATCTAACACTGAAAGAATTTTTCAAATCGGACCAGTAGTTCCCGAGATTAGCGCGTTCAAACAAACAAACTCTTCAGCTTTATAATATTAGTATAGATAAAAACCTAAGCTTGCAAGACAGGTTTTTCCCCTTCCTTTCCTAGTCAGATTGTAATAAAACTTTTGGAAACAAATTATATTATTCAAAATAAGATTAATATATGAAAATGATTACTTTTTTACAGAAAAATACGATATCGTTGGAAAGTTACTGAAGCCCGGTGAGACGCCAACAAAATACGAAGATGAGACTGAAGACAAAAAATCACAGTAGATAATAATATAAGAAATAAGAAAATTTGTGATACGTTGGGTAATTTAATGTTGATGTTTTTGTAAGTTACGAATATATATTAAATGGTTGCTTTGTAGTACGTGTTTTTATTAACCATAATATTCGTTTGCAATAATGTCGCTAAACTAAAAAAAACAAGATTACCTTTAATTTCAATACAATAACACCAGAGTCATATTATTGGACCGTTATCTTCTTAAACTTTTAAGATATTACTTTGTTTTCGTAGATTTTATTCTCTTCTTCAAGTTCAAAACTGTTTTAAAACTAAATAAATGATAAAAATTTAAAACAATATCGACCTATTTCCTCCTTGGTTGTGTAAAAAATATTATAATCAGTAATGATAAAAACTTGTTAAAAATCAGAACAAGGTTTAATACATAAATGATATAAAATTCTATATACGTACATTACAATGTTGTCATAATACAAAGTAAGGTTGATAGTAATTTACAAAATGCTGTCAAGAGGTGAGTAGTATCAGGGGTAATTACTATATCAACTAGGGATATATTATATAGGGATATATTATTACGTTTACTTTTAAAAAAATTATAATAATAGATACTATAAAATGTTTATTTCAGTAGATTTAAAATTTAAATATCTATTTATTTTTGCATGTCTTTGTCAACTCCATTTCTCTCAACAATATCATTAACCTAATTAGAAAATACATCACTAAATTACTACAAGAGGTCTTCAAACTTTACTTCGCACAATGCCTTTTTTGTGCGACCTAACCTGACCTCTATTATTCTAACCGTGACCTAAACTAACATACTTAAGAGCACTATACCTATATCTACGTAATAAATATAGCATTACCTTTTCATTTTATATCTATTTATAGAGTGGTAATGTACAATGGTTATCTTGTTACGTTCAAAATGGTCATAATATTACAAATCTTCATGGAACATCATTAAAATTTTTGGGGTAAAAATTGTTACTCCTACTTATTTTGTCTTCGTAATGTTTAACTTAGTAGTCTTCCTTAATCTCTCCTTCCTGGAAATCTGAAAGTCTTTGTAAGAATTAATTTAATTTAATTTTTACGCCTGATTATTTTTTAGAGGCTACCATTTGAGGAACAGACTTGTACTTGATCCAGGCTGAAAAATACGAAGAACAAGAATATTTTTTACTACTTACAAAATATTCTTGTTGTGTGTAATCCTCAATAATTATTAAACATGTTCGCCAATATATGAAATAAATATTTTTTATCACGCTTGAACTCATTGTTTAAATATTGCGCTTATAAATTAAATTAATATGCTATTTAAATAATAGTGAAAGTGTCAATAATTGTTCTATTAACCTTTGCGTTTTAACAATCCAATCAAAGACAACCAATTAGTTCATAGCACATGTTTGTCCTGTACATTTTCGTTAAATCCCAAGAACAAATCCAAACCTGGCATACACAGAACGCCGCAAGAGAGGAGCTAGCAATTTCCTAGCGATATCCGACAATAGGCACTAATCTATGGAAGGAACTTCATTTTACGCTTCGGTTCATCGCGAAATCTTTTATTAAATCTCTGTATGTCTCGTATTGTGCTATCTAATTAGGTTTGTATTCCATAAAAGCTCGGGTAACAAGTATTTTCGTAGACGGTTTATTAAGGGTTTCCTTGGTGATGTAACGCTACAATTTATTAGTAGTAAACACGTTTTGTGATAACAGTCAAGTATATTTTTAGCAATATTTTCAGAGAGAAGATATTGACAAAAACTCTTAGAGGAAACTACTGGATTATAATAAAAAATATTTCATCAAAGTATAGCAATCATATCCCCAGCTGTCCTATTTGTTAAGAGTTTAGTAGTTCGAAATTTAAAACTTATATAAAAAATGTATTAGTTCAGAGAGCGTACTACAGTATCCAGGAATATAATATTATGGACGATAAAAACCCATGGAGGGTTGTCGCGTAAAAACCACAGGACAGTTCTTTGGCATATTATGATATATTATGTAGTTAGATATAAGTTTCATATATTGTAATATTGACATGATGTTAAAAGAGCAACTATGGAGTTTCTTGCCGATTCTTCTCCATAGATACTGCTTTCCGAATCGGTGGTAAATGTTAAAAATACTTACCTATGTAATGACGATTCGAAAGTGCTACTAAATAGTAGTCTAATTGAATAAATGAATATTTGAGTTTGAGTTTGAGTTTAAGCTATTGCATAGCTTCTATCGCGGGCCTTGAGCGCGTGGACCGAATCGAGAAATATCGTAACGAAAAAACCTCACGCTCCCCACTCCGACGGGCGGAGGTGTGGCTTGAAGGCATAGCATGCAATAGTTTTACCGCGGCAGTCCCCGAGTGCCACACGTCTTTTTTTTGTATCCTTGTTAATACCAGTAGCCGCTGCAGCAAGAAGAATGAAAAGAAGAAAAAATAAACTAATAAATGTAGGCGCCTGCTAAAATACACCCGATTTCATCACTATTTTTCAATAGGCGACGGAAATTATAAAACCATCGATGCACCAGTGACGCGAATGCTAAATACACATTTGCTATTTGATATTCTTTTAACTTACCTCAACTTTGGTTTTGGGTAAGTTTTGGTTACATAGGAAATATAAAAATAAACTCAAATACAACATATACCTACCGAAGCAAAAAAAACATGTCATGACTAAAGCAAACATAAATCTAATCGAAACGTGTATGTACATTGTACAACGATCGATACACAAACGTTCATGCGAAAGATACGGGTCAAAAGGCAGTTGAATAAGCAACATGCACTTAATTAAGTCGAACCGGCTGACGCGAGTCGCATAATCCTATGGACCATTTCACATAATACCAGCCGAAACGTGGGCTGTTCGAATTTGCATGTTTGTCTGGCAGATTTTTGTGTGTTTTACTTCAATCTATACGTTTGCTTTTTTAAGCCTATCTAATAAATTTATTGAACAGGCGGCTCACAAAAGGCCTGTAATCCTCGTAAACACTCTTTAGACGTAAGTATTAACATTTTAATATAACCATTGTTAGGCATGTATACTAAACTTAATAAATAAAGATTAAGGAACAGAAGATCTCCAAAAAATTATAATAATGTTGTATCGAGCTTACAATTTGTAAAAGACCTTTGGAGATTTTTGACATTTTACTACGTAGGAGGCAATTGTTGGATGATAGGCGCCTCAGAGTAAAAGTAAGTACACATTTCAATTTAACGAAAATGTTATAATAATTTCAAATGATATTGTACGCTTTTTCAGATAAAGCTTTCAAACTCGTTATTATCACAGTATATTTCTTATTACTTTACAGTATATCTTCTATATACTTATTCTTCACAAAACTCTCTTTCAGTGACAAATGCTTTGGATTTCTAAAGTATAGGTGCTTCAAGTGATACATTTTAATGTTTCTAAACTTTGACCACGAGTAATACGTTCATGCAACAGCTACGAAGTTCACATATTCTCGGCTTTTCCTGGAACACAAGCAATGGAAATGGAAGCTCAACAAACTATGAGAATAAAGTTTACATTTCAACACGTTACAAAGTTTATGGCAAATAAATATCGTTACTTAAATATTTAAAATATCAGTAAGTATTTTTATTTATTTAGTTCAAAACTTACACAGTTCAAAAATTACAAATTATTCATCAGAATTCATTCAACTAGTAGGAACTCTTTTCCATAAACTAGGATTCCAGTTTGATTCCAGAACAGTCGTTTATTTATTTACATTGACCATAACATCACATTTGAACCAATGAATACCAAGTCAGTATTTTTTTTTCTTTCAAAAATCACGTCAAATTATCATCTATAAAAAAACCCAGGCAAATTTATTCCCTGTTTATAAAGCATAATTGTAAGTAATTAAATATCATTACCGCTCCCATTCACATCCACTCGTACTGACAGCAATTATACAATTATAGCCCCAAGTAAAAAGGAGCTTGTATCATTTAAGGAACATAATTCCCTACTACTTAATGGACTCGAAACCAAAACAAGGAGTAATTAACTTGGTTACGAAGGTACTGAATACGACACTGTTAGCCTTGCGGTTTTCACTGGCAATTTGCTTCAAGGAACCCAAGATTACAAAGTCCTTTGAAATCGGAGTGTAAGAGCCTTAAATTGACGTCAGCGGTTAAAACATCGCTGTGGGCGTGACTGTAAACAATTTATTGTTTTTCATAATAGTTTTTTCGATGGGTAACTTGGATCCACGTATACAGTATAAAACCTTTAGGCAATTTTGACTATAGAAGAAAAATCTTATTTGAATATTATTTACTTTTTAACACTTTTTTTTATTACACTTCTCCTTACCACATACCTACATATAGCTCACTTATATTATATTACGAACTATTGAATCGTAAACAATGGACTATTGTTAATTATTTAAAATAATAATTTAAAAAATATATTCATGAGTTTTCAATCTATATTGGTTTTAAGTTAACTCAAAAATAGAGCATTTTCGTAAATTTTCTAAAAAATCTTAGAGAAAGTGTAAGAAATGTTATAGTATGCTATTATATTCGTGATCTACTCAATAAGCTCTTTCATTTGATACCCCACACAGGATGTTTTGGAAATTTTTATTTTTTTTCTTTGTATGCCATATTTAATTACCGGGGTGGGGGGAGGCGGACCACAAAACTGGTTGGCAACATCTGTCTATAGGATGTCTGGGATCTATACAATATATATCAGAAGTCAGATTCAGATCCGCTATTTTTGCAAACGAACATCTCCTTGGAGCCTGCTCTATTACTAGTATTAAAAATGCGTAAGTGTTTATTTGTTGTTCTTTATTACACGTTGCAACGGAGCGATTTCTGGATATGATTATTGTGGGTGGAAATAGATAGGAGGCTAAAAGCTACTTTTACCACGGTGAAACATCGCATTCGCAAACGGAAAGAAAATAAAAACTTGTTCTTTATCTACTACTTTAACTACTTTATATACCTAGAGCATATTTTTGTAGCAAAAAAAAATACATATTTATTATACATATTATTTATTAATAAATTATTTTTGTCCAGAATACTACTAAATCACAGCAATGTGAAGAAAAGTTTCTTCACTAAAATAATACCATTTCATCCCATTACAGGTCATTTCATCCCCTTACATGTCGTTAATTTCAAAGTGATGAATGAAAATTATAAAGATTACGAAAACTATACTCAGATAATATTTTTAAATGAGACACATACGAAACCAAAAAAAATACTAAAACTAACCACTCCTCTCATTTTCAATTCCATCCCAAACAATTCCAAGAGGTATTAACACGTAAACTGGAACGAATTAAAAGAGATCGTCGCAATGGCCGCCTTTGTTAGCGATGACAAATGCTACGTCGTTATGGTGCTCCCGCAATTTTCTGAGACACCACATTTGCTTAACATTTTGCATTCACGCCAACGTTTTGAGGTTTTATTAATTTTGTTATTTTATTCAAGAGCTTACGTGTGCAGCCCGTGCTTTGCCGCTTTATGTCTTAAGAAATGTACATTTAGTTTTTGGAGGAATAAATTCATCTATAATTTTTGGCGGCATGTTTTTATCATGAAATTTTTAAGATGCAAAGAAGATGGAAAAGAAGTAATGCAGTATTTAGCAACTGCTTCACCGGATAAAAAATAAGTCATACCACGTGACCTAATTATAAACAAGTTTAATTAAAACTAGCGTTAGCTACTATTAAGTATTCTGTGCTAAAACTTGTCCAAAAGGTGCGAAGATTAATTGAAAGATTTACTCTTATAGATTATCTATTGTCCCTAAATTCGTTATGTGCTGTCCTGATCCATTTATTTAGTTGAGTCCCGATGGAAGATGTATCTCAATACATACGTTTGAGTATATGGATGTTTGTTACTTAATAACTCAACATAAGCTGTTAGCTGAATGAATATTGATGTCTCCCGCAGAGATAAGTAAGAGACTAGAATACTGCAGTCTTTGAATCAAATTACCAGGAAAATCGTGGACAAAAGCTAGTTGTTAAACAATTGAACCAAAACTACAATCAGCATAATGACCGCTCAATTAGGTCATTAAAATAACGCACGCATTTATAGATACATGAATCAGCTACCGTTAAATAACTCGCACAATAGTAACAAATAACCGTTGTATTCCCATAGAGAATTCATTGATTTGCTATGAGCTCAGGCAAATTGATACAAACGATTGTTTAGAACGATAAATTGGTGAGCAGGAAATATTCCAAGGCTAGTAGGAGTTTGTACAACCGATATTTAACCGCGAGATAATATATATTTGGCATTCCTACTGCGGCGCCGTGCCAAATGCTAAAACGAATTTGTGCTTTACCGTTTGTATTAATTTTTTGGTTAATAAGGTTAATGGTATTTTAAATATTGTGTGTTATGAATTTATTTCGTTAGATATTTAAAAGGTTCGATAGAAATAGCAGCATTTAAATGGCATGAAATTTTTCGGCTACACAGCTTTAGCATCGAAATTAAACATTAACCTTACTATTTTTAAGTAGGAATGCTTTTATTTTTTTTAAATTATTAATTGGAGCATATTTTTAATTAGCTAGGCTTTACTTGCTTAGTTGCATATCTGGTTAAAATCCCACGAACCAGATTATAACCGAACCAGATAGGAACCCTTGTGGAATATTTTGATAAAGATTTGACCAACTGTTTTGCGTGAAAGAGTAAAAAAACATACGTCGATCAACTTTTACGTTTTTAATATTAATGCAATAGGATTTATACCCACCATCTCATCCATATTATGAAACGTAAACAAGAATACAAAAACCCATATTGTTTATATGATTAATAGTATTTAACAATATTATTAAACATTATCACGATTAAGTAAATAGCGATGTTTTCCTAGAAAATAGTCATGAAAGCATAAACCAGTCATTTCTCAAAGCCATAATACGGCTCCAATTTGGGAAGAAAGCAACCCCATCTTGATTGAAACGGATTACACTGACATAGAAATAGGCAGAGGGAATTGCAAAGGAACCACTGATTAATATTTTTTCTTCCTAATGACATATTTGTGATCCTATTGAGAACCGAACGCAATAAAATATACACATCAAATTATATTATGGAGATGACAAATGAAGATTTTTATTTAATGATAGTTTATTTTTATATTGTAGAGCAGGCGTAGAGCATTCTTTCGTATTGTTATATAGTGCGTTCGAAAAGATGCAATGCAATTGCTCTAATACTGAACAACACTGAATACGAGATTTCGTTTACACAAAATCACACTCTTGCTAGTATACGAATCGCAAATTAAGTAGTATCTATGAGAAATTATTAACTCTATATGTAATAACTACCTTAAGAGTTCTACTGAGAATATATAATGAGCTTGAACTTGCAATAAATAATATGAAAAGCCGCAGGTAAATCTATAAAAAGCAAAGGCTGCTGAAGAAAATTCCCAGTACTGGGAACGATGTGATGAATTTATGTGTTATCTATGAGCCCATATATATTCATGTAAATGCCCGAGAAAATTAATTCATAATTATAGCTGAACCGACTGACATTTTTTTTGTTTTCACGCGAACTGTCAAAAAAGTATCACTGTCTATCAAGTTTACTGATTCTTTTTTTTCCAATATTTGGGTAAATTTATTATCTTGAGTTACGTTCCCAAAACCCTATAATTACCAAAACTTAGCGGTCCGATATATCATCAATTATTATGTCTATGTCATCAATTTTTTTACAGTTGGTCTATCTCTTGTTTTTACGGAACCCAGTGCTGCGAGTCTGACTCGCGCGCTAAAAATATGTAGGTAGGTATCTAAGACAAAAACTAAGGCGTGACCCAAGGATGAAGGTACTCACAAAAAGGTAAAAACATAAGAGCATATCGTTAGCACTGAACACACGCATGAAGCTAATTGCATTCTCCATTATCTTTCGAGCTGCAATTAACCTAATCTTCTAGAACAATGTGAGTGATGTTACTGTGAAGTGAGCGAGGATTTTCAATTATATATGGTTATTGTACAATATTATATATGTGTTTTAGGGTGTGTTTTTTTTAATTGCTCGATCATACTTTACTATGGTTAAAAAAAGAACGTTAAAAAAGTTACTCTATCTCTTATATTTATATATTTAAGTAGGTACCTACACCATTACTTTATTCATAAAGTCAAGATAACAAACTTAATATTTGTGTGTTCGATGTAAATAACCATAGTATATTTACATGACTTTCTTAAAACACTTTTTGAGTAGTAAAATCTCATATAATGCAATTTTTAAAACCTTAGAACATTCCAATGATAGTAACTCTAACAAGCGATTTAATCTGGGATATTTAGCATCAAATTGTATACGAACGGTTTTATTTTTGGATACAAGTGAAAGGGATGAGCGTTCTTATTTCTAAATATTTAATGGTTAATCATTAATGGTTTTGTTAAAGGTACTTCTTAGTTTATTCGACATTAAGAGTCAAGATTCGAATTCAATCTGAAAAAAAAAACTGGAAAAGTTTCAATTATTCTTAACAAAAGCTGAAGTTTTTTTTTTTAACAACCTACTGTTTTTCTATACCATAATAATATTATCTGAAAAACAAAGCGGGATAATAATATCCACACATGTTAAAACAAAATCGAATGACATTATCACAGATAAAGCAAAAAAAAAATACGACCAATACCACAACTATAAAAACTCGATTGACGCACACTCGGCACTCGCTTGTAACTTGCAGTAGATGGATCTCTTTACGCGTCGTCTACTCCATTATTCAAAGAAACCGTACCATAAAACTCGCGCCGTCGGTACTGAATCGTAACACGTTAGGCTCCGTTCTCAATGGTACCACCTCCTTCATAAAATCACCTAATTTAATTCTCTCTAGCTATCACCACTTTAATTAAAACGGGATTTCGTGAATGAAATTGGGGAAATACGCTCGTTAATGTGTCACTGAAATACTCGAAAATTTCCGCTAGATGTCGTAGTAGTTGAAATATCGTGCGTGTAAACAATTAGACGAAACGATTTACAAGTGTATGAAAATAAATATCATAATTTCACGTAAAAGTTAACACCCGGCAGGTGATCAACACTTTGCTTTTAATTATTAAAACACTCAAACATTTATTTATTCAATTAGACTTCTTCTAGAAGCACTTTTGAAACGTCATTAGATATTTTTTTGACATTTACCACCGATTCGGAAAGCAGTATCTACGAAGAAGAACCGGCAAGAAACTCCATAGTTGCTCTCTCACTATCTTATAATACAAGGTAGCGTAAATAAAGTAAGTATCCGTCCCAGAATTTTTAACGAGTTAAAATGTATGCAAAACAACTGCTCTCGAAACTTTTCTCTTGTTTCTTATTAAACTTCACTATGCAAGTTTTAATTGCAAATGATTTTCCTGTCTTGGATATTTAAACGAGTTTCTATGAATACTTAATACGTTTAGATGCAATGCAAGTTGATACTTTTATGAATAATGTCATCCAACTCTACATTTATTATTGTCTGTTACGTGAACAAAAACTCGTAAAATATTTTTGTTATGACTATAATGAAAAGTTATTGTAACTGTGTCTTTACAAAATAGGAAAAATAGATTCAAAAAATCACATTTAATCATTTCATGTTGAAACTCATTAAATAATAATCAAAACGATGTTCCTATCACTACATAGTATAAAACAAAGTCGCTTTCTCTGTCCCTATGTCCCTTTGTATGCTTAAATCTTTAAACTGCGCAACGGATTTTGATGCGGTTTTTTTTAATGGATAGAGTGATTCAAGAGGAAAATTTATTAGGTTTTAGAGAAAGCGGGCGAAGCCACGGGTGGTACCTAAGCTAGTTGAAAATAAATGTTAGTCAGTCCTCCATAACAAACATAACAATGGTACCAACTTTACCGACATTTCGAGTGTTATTCATAGTCTTACATCCTTCCCGCTCAAAATAATATTTGTACAAACTGTTAGAAAAGCATTTATACTGAATATTCTAAGAATATGCATTTTATCAGTTAGACCGAAGTTCCAACTGATTCCCAGATATAACAGTTTCTGAATATGAACGCTATAAACTGTAAGATCATTGAAAATGTTCAACTATTTTAAATATTAAATTACCTGCGTATAAACGTACTGATACTCTGTAGTCTATCTCAGTTGAGACTTCTATAAAATTACCTACCGAAAGTGCTTTTAAAGTAAGTAAAATTTTCATGAAAAATATGCTTGATAGTAATAAGTTTTGTAAATCTTGTCGTAATTTCGAAACGCTATTGAACGAGCTAGTTATTCTTTACTACAAAAAGTACGATATCTGATAAAAAATGCGACCTAAAAATGGGATATAAAAGTGTCTTTTTGCAATTGACAAGCTTAGAAAACAGATCAATAACCACTTCCATTTGCAATAACAATCCAACAACGTAACTAGCAAGTTGAGTGGCCAAGTCGGTGTGCCCGCACCCTTACAAGCACAACCACGTAAAACTAACAAGCCGAACTGAAAACTGAATGAAAATCGTTCGAATTGAGTAGGACAAGCCCATTCCGGCTTGTCCTACTCAATTCGAATATTTGTATGGGATATTTTTCATATCAAATTTCTCGATACCTCGCTCGATGGATTGCTAAAATTCGTATTAAAATGTTTTTTGCATGTCAGTATGGAATTTCTTTTTGAGCGCGCTTTACAGAAATTGTGTCGAATTTTTTTGTAGTGTCTTTATAAATGTGATCAAGTGTAAAACGCTTGTTATAAAATATTTTTAATTTCACCAAAAAAAATTGACTTTTTCAAATATACTTAATTGACAATTTTGAACTGTAAACTATTATACTAATTTGTTATTGATGCCCTAAAGTTTTTGGCTCACTTAAAACTTTGCCCAATCAATTCTACAAGGTATTTCGAATTTGGTAGGAAGGTAAAGCTAGTTGTACGCAAAGTTTACAACTAAGCCATGACCTTTTAGGACTAAAAGTTGTTGGCTGTTTCTGATAGAATAATGAAGGACAAAGCAAATTAAGTATTGAAAGGGAACATAATATTATCTATATTGTGTTAACGTATTATAACATGGGTAAAAAGTTGGTTGGTGGTCAATTAACTACTTGGTTAATTACTTTTTACCCATAACGAAACCCCAAACGATAGCTATTTTTAATAATTACTTATAAAGTTAAAAGTAATTATTAAAAATAGCTATCGTTTGGGTTTTAGAATTTTCACCAAAAATATAAACACCAAAAGTATATTATCTCCTCATAAAATATTTCTATTCCTCCCACCTTATTTACAATTTTGTCCTTGACAAAACTCACTTTAGCTCAGCCATAAACGTCTAAATTACTTGAAAATCGAATATACCTACCCTGACCTACATGAAGTCTAAATAAACTTTTTGTCAAAGTTTGTACCATATTGCCTATAAAGTTAGTTATATTCATATCCATTTCACTTACACATACCAACTAACGTTAATCTAAACACCGATTTAGACATAAGTTCAAAAGCAATTTCAAGCGCTTATCAATTTAAAGCAACGTGGTACAGAACTATATTTAATGGGAATCCAAGACTAAGATTGTTAATACTGAAAATAATTTAAGGAACGGATGAGGAAGTTTATTTGGTTTGTATATAAAATCCCTTGAAAAATCTATTATTTCGACTAGTCTGAACAATGGCAAAATTGAAAAGGGACGATTAACCTCACTTAAAATTTTCTTTCTATTTTCAATTATCATTTTCATAATAAGTTGTATTTTGATATGTGCCATTTATCAAACAAAGTTAACCGAAAAAAACTCATTAAATAGCCAAATAGGATTCGAACTTAATGAACTTCTAATCTTAATTTAAAGAAAACGAATAAGAATAACAAAAATAAGTCAACATACATTTTCCAATACAATATAATACCTACATATCATTGAATCACCTAGTTTAAAATACAAACAAAGGGATATGCGCATTCTATTTATACGAACGGAGAAACCAACTCCAGCAAACCTTTTAGATCCAATAACCGAGTTTCGTCGATATATTCATAGAAACATAAACAGTTTAGAAGCCAACCTACATTCCCAAATGATGTTTGATTTAAACAAAACCCAAGCGAATAACTGATAGCACCACAAACTCCACGAATCGCGTAAAATTGTAAAAGTTAAATGTTCCGAGCCTTTCAAAGAAGCTCCGCAAACATAAACATTTGAGGAAAGTTGTTAATGAAACCGCAAGCCTTTTGTGGAACAGATCAATATTGTTTTAATGAGATATATCTCTGCGTATATCTTTTGTGCTGCTATAGTTGCCGAGCCTTGGTAAGGACTTAAGAAATTTAAAACTGGCGTTTATAATAAGAAACTTACTCTTAGTTTGAACTGAAAACGCTGTACCCGTTTTGAATAATTATTTAGACTAGGTACGTTTTTATTTAAATATTGTGTAGGTTACTATGATA
Organism: Colias croceus; assembly: GCF_905220415.1. Taxonomy (NCBI): domain Eukaryota; kingdom Metazoa; phylum Arthropoda; class Insecta; order Lepidoptera; family Pieridae; genus Colias; species Colias croceus. The sequence goes on along the minus strand of NC_059541.1, from coordinate 9,620,848 downwards.
AAAATACAATCTTCCTTTTGGCAAGGTTGTGTAGAAGCAAATAATATTAGTGAAAATAGTAGACTTAGTTACATCTATCTCACAGCAGCTTAATAAATATTTACTCCTACACAACCCAGTTTAATTTACGCAACCCGCCAACAAATAAATAGACTTTAGTATACGGTATTTTATCAAGCTTATCGAAAAATATCTGAAGAATACTAAAGTATCGCTATATGCCAGACGTTTAAAAATGTAGGCACTTTCTAGCTACAGTAAAATAAGCGAAGCGTGTGTTGCATGGATAGACCAATTCCATATTTGCATCTTTGTAGCAACTTCTTGTAAAATCTCCGTCAAAGAATATAGAATAAGTATTATACAATTCTAATATTCGCTGTTATCAGAAAATACAAGTCAAGAGGGAACCATGTTCCTAATGCTACTAAACTCCAACTCCACTTATCAGGAAGAATTAAAAAGTTTGGAAAACAATAATTCTCTTCTCTCTTTACGGTGCACCAAAATACAATTAATAATAGTGACATCAGAAGAGCACAAGAGATGATTTCGAAAAATTGAGTGTTTTCCCTGAAAACTCTATTATGAAGTGTATTATATCAAACTCAGACTCTTAGAACATTTATTTTAGTTTTTATTTTTGCTTATTGTATTTCATAAAATGATTACGAAGTTGCAAGTACAGTGCGAGAATGTACCTCAATCGTAACGATCAAAGTTAGTTACCGCTGCCTCTACAATGGATGTATTATGCCACCTTTTCGGCAACCAAATGCGACGCTAAATGCCGGTAATATTTGCAATGTACACAGTGCACCTTAGGGAATACTGCAGGCATCATATAAATAGCTTGTAGCACAACTAGGAAATGTTAAGTGGTCGAAGAATTGTGGGTAACATTTCTGTAACTTAATCTATGTCAGCGTATAACGGCTGCGCGGTTCGAGAGGTTAGTAAATAGAGTACATTTGTAAAGTTATTTAAACTTGTGCCGGCGGCATGCGTTCTGGATCTGATAGAATTTGCTTTTTATTCATTCGCAAGTAAATTAAGTTTTTCCATTGCTGTCGAACTTCATGAGTGTAAGTTAAGTGGAAATGGAAATTCTGTGTTCGTTAAATTGGATTTTATTCTTCTCGAATGATCTTGGAATAGTGTTAGCTATAACCGTTCCTTTTTATTGAAACCTTTTATTTCATTAAATTTGTTTTGCGTAGATAACTGGGCTAAATGAAAATATGTATTACCTATTTCTTTTACATTCGCTATTGCAGTTTTAAGTACTAAACTTTAACGAGACTCATCTTTTTCAGGGTTTTAATGTTAAGATGGATATCAAATTTTGAACGTTATAACAGATTTAACCAAATGATCAAGTAGTTTTTGATAAATGATTAGAGATATAGGTACCTACGTATCTAAGATTGGCATTCTTTTCTCTAATCTAAATCTAGCGGCTAATTCATCAATCGCTAATTAAAGAATAAGGCAAATTGCGTTCCCGAAGATTTCCGAACATAATTTATATCGCACTTAATGAAATAGACCAGCGTATTTCCATCTTTTCCTACACTATCCATCAATTTTTAATAACGCCATGAATTAATTCCGAATCGGAACCCGATAAATGCAACGGATAAGGGTTTCTCTTTAGCCGAAATTACTTCGCGTGACAGCGACTGATTGTGATTTATAACATTCGCATCCAATATAATTAACTTTTGTACAAACATGCCTTTTAATGCGTTTTACACACGCACCCTTTATAAACACCTGGCAAATAAATTTTGTTTAATAGTTGAATGTGGTTAGTAAAGGCAACTTGGTTATCTCTGTATCACATCCAAATAAAAGAACTAGAATAGTGTTGTCAAACTAGATGATACCCGTCCTGCACGTAAAATTTGGATTCATTTGGCGAGCGAGTTAATGTAAATTTGAATAATAATTTGTAATGACATTTTTACGGAACGGCTACGACGATTTTAGTAGGACTTTCTCTAGGTGATAGAAAAGTATGTTTCCATCCAACGGATCCATCCAACGTAGGGAGAGAGATGAAATAAAAATAAAAGTAGGTAAGGTGTGGCACATTATGTCGTCACATTAAAGACGAACCAAAATAATAATAAAAAAAAATAATAAAAATCTTTATTAACCAAAATATTCAAACATTACATTGTTAAATGTGATAACAGTAGGATTATTTTACAGGTTTGCTAGTACAGTGATATCCAAACTAGGCTATTGCCTGTATCTTGGATATCAGAAACGGAGTACAGGTTACTTTATTTTGACGAATTATACAGTACATCAATAATTATGTTTAAATAATTTATAATTAATAATAATGAGTGTACTTAATACAAGAACTTACAACATTTTCCATTTAACATAGGGTGTGTGATTGTGTGTGTGTGTGTGTGTCTGTGTAAGTGTGTGTTGTGGGAAGGTGAGTGTGGATGAAGGTGATAGTGTAAATATGTGTGTGTTTGTGTTCATGTGTGAATGCGTTCAGGGATCCAATAATATTAATTAAAGTAGCTTTTTAGCATAAGTAAATTGTTCAAGTTTTATTTCTCACCAACAGATTTCTATTAAAGTTAAAGTTTATTCTTATATTTAGACCAGATCTTCGGTATCGCTGTATGAAAGTTCATGCAGCCAAGATTTCATTATTTTATTGCATTTATGCATATTGCAGTTTTTCAGATGTTTTGATTTACAAACATTATTGTACGTATGAATGAGTGAGTAAGCTGGGCTACGTCTAGCTATTTTTGAGTTGAAATCAGGAAGTGGGATACGGAATGTTCTTTTCTTTAGGAGATTTTTGTAATCGGGCCGCGAAACGATTGATTTATGGGTTAGGTTTACTGCTGAAAGTATGTATAATTGACGAACGCGAAGTACGTTAAACTCACGATAAAGTTCATTCGTAGGAAATCGGAAAGGCTTTTTAAGTGTCACTTTAATCAGTGCACGTTGAGCTCTCTCCAGTTGCAGGAGGTGAGTTTTGGCAGCGCAGCCCCAGACAGAGATGCTATAATTTATAATAGATTGGCATAAGGACGTGTATACTTGTCTGAGAATTTTTAGTGGGGTGCAATTGCGCAGTTTCTTCATTATGAAGATGAGTTTCCTTACTTTTGATGAAACTTCACTAATGTGTTGATGAAAGTTTAGGTTGTTGTCTAGGGTAACACCTAAGTATTTTAGTGAGGGAGTAGATTCAATGTGATGGCAATTACATGACGATTGAGTGTTGCCGGGGTTGGTACAGGAGTGAAGTTGGAGAGACTGTTTGGGGTAAAGTTTGGGGTTTGCAGATTTTGAAAATGTTAAGTACTTGGTTTTGTTGAGATTTAAAGTTAATAGGTTTTGGTTAAGTGCTTCTGTTATTTTTAATAGACCTGATTCTGCAAGTCTGTGTGTTTGGTCCCAATCTGCGCCATGAAATACCAGAGCAGTGTCGTCGGCGTATGCAATTATGTGGGAGTTTTTCAAACTCATTTTAAGTATGTCATTAATGTAAATGATGAAAAGAGTTGGACCGAGAACACTTCCCTGTGGTACGCCAAATTCAATTTTTAGTTCGGAGCTAAGTTTGTTGTCGATTTTTGTGCATTGCCTGCGGTCTGTAAGATAGCTCCTAAACCAATTTAGTGAAGTGCCTCTGACTCCAATTGCCTCCAGTTTCTTTGCGAGTAGGCCAAGAGATATAGTGTCGAAGGCTTTTGCCAGATCTAAAAAGACGCTTAGACAACAGTGTCCGTTTTCTAAATGTGAAGATATGAGATTGGTAAGTAGTGTAATTGCATGCTCAGTAGATTTGTTACTTCTGAAACCGAATTGTTTGTCTGAAATGAGTTGATATTTCTCTAAGTAAGATGTCAGTCTGTAGTTCACAATTTTTTCGAGGGCTTTTCCAAGAATGTTTAAAAGAGCTATGGGTCTGTAGTTTTCTGGGAGGCTTTTTGTTCCATTTTTGTATATCGGTATTACAACTGCTATTTTCCAGCAGTCAGGAAACTCACCGGATTCTATACTGAGATTGATTATGTGTGTGAGAGGTTTTATAATTTCAGGAAGAATGGCTTTTATCGTTCGGACTGTGAGATTATCTAATCCGGGGGAGCTATCGTTATTCAAGCTCATTATTACTTTGTGTACCTCTGATTCATCGGTGGGGGAGAGAAAAAGGGATTGCGGTGCTGAGTTATCTGATTTGTAGGAATTTATTAAATCTTCATGAGATGTATTAAGTTTATTTAGGATCTGATCAGATAAAGTTTTTCCAACCGAAGTAAAATATTTATTACAGTTGTAGAGAGATCTATTTATATCATTATTAATTTGAAGTAATTCCACCGGAGGGTTGGAGTGAGTACTGGTTTGACTTATATTTTTAATGGTTTTCCATAATAATTTAGGGTTAGATTTGTTTTGTTCTATTAGTGTGCTATTGTATTGTATTTTGACATATCGAAGTATTTTATTGCAGAAGTTTCTATATCTCTTGTATATAAGTTGGCGTGTAAGGTCATTAGGGTGTAGTTTTGTGTCTTTATGTAGTTTGTCACGATGGGTTATACATTGAATTAATCCCGGGGTGATCCACGGCTTTAAATTTGTGCGTCTGCGACTAACTTTTATTTTAACCGAGTGTTTTTCTATGGTGTTCGTTAATATTTTGTAAAATGAGGAAGATGCATTATTAACTTGTGTAGAGGAGAGAGTTTCCTTCCAATCGGTATTTTTTAGTGATGTGATGAGAGCGTCTGTGTCGGTTTTCGTACGCCATCGAGGTAGTTTTTGTGGTTGCTTTGTATTTACTACTTGACCTATAACAATGTCATGATCGGTAATGGTTGATTTACATACTGCACCGTAGAGTCTATCGGTTGCTTTGATGAAAATGTGATCGAGACAAGTTTTACCTCTAGTGGGTTTTGTGATAGTGGGAAGTAAAGAATGTGATGACATAATACATAGATAATCTATAGATTCTTGAGATTCCGAGTTACAGATATCAATATTAAAATCGCCAGCCACTATCGCAATAGGTTTCTTGCTTAATGTGTGAAGTAGAGTATCTAAGGAAGAAAGAAATGAGGTGTTAACCGGAATGGATGGGGTCCGGTAGATTCCTAGAAGAGAGATGTTATGATTGATGTTAAGTTTTAGGCTATCTGCGTTTGTGAGCGAGGAATGTTCTATAGCTGAATTGTGGCAATCTTTAATGAATATAACTACACCACCCGATTTATTTATCTGGTTGGAAGTACGAAATGAGTTGTATCCAGGGAGGTTGTCAATTATAGTATTTTCACTTAACCAGCATTCAGTTAGAATTATAGCATCAAATTTATCATGGAACCTACTCAAGTTTAAAACAAAGTCATCAAAATTTCTTTGTATACTCCTAATATTTAATGATAATACCGAAAATCTGTTGGCGTTAGGTTTCAAGTTAGAGTTGTTGAATTCTTCTATAGACTGGTAGGGATGACAGTCAATTGAAATGGTTACATCTAATTCATTAGTTACATTAATTAGTGACATGTTGAAGAGGTGAATTTATAACGGCAAGGTTTTTTCTTGTAGAATATTTTGTCATCCCTATATTGTGCTTGAGTATACTTATGGTAATTAATATTATGTGTTTTATTACGAGTGCAACGTGTGTGATTATTAATGTTTATGATAGAATTTAATGTTAGTGATAGAAAGTGAGTGTGTGTGTGAGTTGTGTACTGTGTGATGTGTGTGTTGTAATTAGTGTGTTTACATATTTTTGTTGATTGGTAAGTTACTGTAAAAATGAAAGTGGAAGAAAGAATACAATTAGAAGTAAAAATAATTACATTCTCATAATATAAAGAAGATGGAAACAAAATAAATATTTTATATGTCATGCGCTCTGGCTTTAGGTTCGCACAGGTATGTGAAGTCTTTAAACAAAGAGTAGTTGTATTAAAATTAGAAGTAAAATCAAGTACAATCTCAGAGAACGAAGTGTAAAACAAAATAAGTATTTTGTACAATACCGTGCGTTTTGGCTTTAGGTACGCATAGATATGTGATATCTTTAAATAATTAAAATTAGAATAATTAGAAATAAAATCAATTACATTATCATATAACGAGAATGAAAACAAAATCAATATTTTATATATCGTGCGTTTTGACTTTAGGTACGCACATATATTATGTGAGATCTTAAAATTAGAATAATTAGAAATAAAATCAGTTACATTATCGTATGACGAGAATGAGAACAAAATCAATATTTTATATATCGTGCGTTTTGACTTTAGGTACGCATAGATATGTGAGATCTTTAAGTAATTAAAATTAGAATAATTAGAAATAAAATCAATTACATTATCATATAACGAGAATGAAAACAAAATCAATGTTTTATATATCGTGCGTTTTGACTTTAGGTACGCACAGACATGTGAGATTTTTAAGTAATTAAAATTAGAAATAAAAACAAAGATGATTAAGCAATTATAGCATACCGATACTTATCAGATAAAATTGTGATAATAATTAATCGCGCTTTCGTCTATACTCTAAATTACGGGACATTCCCTTAAGACAATAATATTTTGGTGCAGTTTTATCTACAATTTTATTATTTGAGACGAAATAATATAACACGATTGAAATTTCAGGTCATTGACCTTTGCGAAAATTGTTCGGCCCAAGGTTCGGCCTATTTGTATTTATTTTTTAAATGCTATTTGTTTATGAAAAAGCCACAGATAAAGAAGTAGCAGATATCAATTGAATTATAAAATTTATTTCAGTTACTGACAACCTACATGTAATAAAATACATCGTAATGACCTAAAGATTACATAAAAAGCAACCCTCACCAAATGAGTTTCTAAATAAACATTATTACTTATTTATATAAAACGTTTTCCCGCCCAATGTCACACACTCTTAAAGAATACGCAATTGAAACAATCCCTTCTCAGCCCGGGAACAAGTTGATTTGTGCGAGTCTCTTGAGAAATTAACAATTTCTTTTTTTGCTACACGACAAGTACGAACGTATTTATATGTTATTCAGAGGAAATGTTATTATTGTGTTACATATTATTAAGGTTATTTATTATTGAAGTGAAAATTCTTTAGTCGCGTTGAGAGTAAAATATTTAGCGCGTCATGGCAATACCATAACGTCATTACGTTAGAGTAAGGCGACGATTTTGGTATATTTGAATCTTGCCAAAGAAGTTTCACTTCTGACACTTGTGCAGAGCACACACGCTCTTTCTTTATTCCAGTGGAATGAATTATACTTGAAAGTTAAATAGGGATCAAACAATTTAATGGCTGTCCTTTTGAAATACAAAGGAAAATATAAAAGAAGCAATTAGAAAAGTGCACTATGTATACTATTACTCAGTAACCTAAATAGTACCTAAGTTTTTCTACGTATGGAAAAAAAAAACAAAAAATTTAACTTCGTTGTATATGGCTGTACAAAAAACATTATATTTGATTACGAAATGTGTAACAGAAGATTATCTCGTAATATAATAAAGAAAAACCACAAATGAAACGCCTCGGGCCCCTAATACGAACTCCTGGTTGTTATTTTGCTGTTTTTTGTAACCTACGAATTTGTGTATTTTTGTAGCGAATAAAAGGTGGCTTCACGACCTTAACGGGGTCTGTCTTAAAGCAGTAGATATTAATTCCAGCGTGAAATCATACATAGGTCATCTAGCCCCATCATCTTCCAACATTGTGGAAATAAAACTATAGTAACCTCCCTTTTTTTAAGTGGGGAAATCTTCCAAAGATACCCACGGGCCACGGCCCCCAGAAAAGGTGCCGTGGGTTATGTCGGATTCTTACCGACTATAAACCAACCTGTGTTCCGTCGAGCCGCTGTATGATGGGGCCGCGGGTATTGGTTGGAATTCTTCCGCGACTCCCTCGGCATTGGTAACCTCCCTGGTGGTATCACATCTACAAAAACTAACTGTATACTTTATTCATTTATTTAATAATAGTAAAAAATTACTGTGACTGTTTGGTTGAAATAAGACTACGCGAGAGAGAAAATTCCATAGGATGAAACAGAATATTGTGGTGAATAAAGCTCATATTTATTGTCTATTCATAATTATTTATTTGCCGCTTTGTGTACTGCCCTAATTAGGAAAGTTATTTTAGTTACATTTTCAAAGACAAGTCTAGATTAAAAAATGCAATCTAGAACTATTAAGCTAATAGAAAATAAATTAAACTTGTGTCTTTTTCTCTGTCTTTCTCTGTTATCTTTTGGCTTTAGTTCAGCTATATAAAATAAAGAAGTAATGTTATAAACTAGATTTCCGCCCGCGGCTTCACCCGCGCAGTCAAAGAAAAACCCGCATAGTTCCCGTTCCCGTGGGATTTCCGGGATTGCGTCATTTTCCCGGGATAAAAAGTAGCCTATGTCCTTTCTCGGGTATCAAAATATCTCCATACCAAATTTCATGAAAATTGGTTCAGTAGTTTAGACATAGTTACTTTCGCATTTATAATATTAGTATGGATTAGTGATTAATAATAATTAGAATTTGCGCTAATACCATTGTTATTTTTTACATTTATTAATATTGTTATTGAGTTAGTTTCCTAGCTTCATCCTAGTGAAAAGTATGTGTGTGTGTGATAAAAAGTTTAAATCAATTTCCTCTATGTCAACCGTTTTTAAATCATCAAAGACTCGTTTTATTAGGGTAAAATAAAATAACTTTTTAAAATTACATGTTTATATTTAAGTCCTATATTACATAAAGGTAAAACTAAAAAGTGTTTAACTATGTTGCGTATCTACTATCTCCTGCAAACACACTCGAGGCGCAAGTTGCAGGAGCCGGTGCGGAAGCCGAGCGCGACGCACACGTTATGGCACAGCACCGCAGTGCAGATGTTCTGCCGCGCCGCGCTCACCACGCTAACCACGCGCACCGCCTCCCACTCCGCGCCCGCCGCGTAGCCAGCCGCGTAGCCCGCTTCTGCCTCTGCCAGATCTGAAGCGAAGTATACAAGAAAATTCAATATGTTATGTTTATACGATTCTTGTTCTTTTAAAGTATCAGTTAAAACCCAAACTATAATTTGTTATATTTCTAACAGATACTTCGTAGTTCGCTTTTTCATCATCAAAAATGGTTTGTAAAGTAACGAATTTATTTGGTATTAACTTACCGATCGCTTGGCTTTGTACTGTGGCTGTAGCCGCAAAAGCTGCGAAGAATATAATAACAATTATTGCTGTCTTCATTTTGTTTCTTTGATGACGATACTTTGAGAAGTGTACATAGAATGCTTACAATAATAGAATATGCAGTTTTTATATTGCCAAAACAGGGTCAGTACACTTTTATTATCTAATCATGCTGCCCTTAATTTTTATTTATTAAAAATTTATTGCATTTTCTTTACCATATAATATGTATCACTTGGTTTTTTTTACAAATGTTACAGGAGGTGGTCACTCACCACCAGGCTATTGAATTTTCCATTTCTTAAATTAGAAAACTAACGTGCATATAAAAATTAATAATGCACAATGCACGTCAGTTTCAGACATGGCATATAATAATTATTGTCATTCTTCCAATCATGGATACAAAGAGATTTTTGTGAAATTATCACCTGACTTACTCGAAATTAATAGAGAATAATTTTAAATTTTTCTATATTGTCCAACAATTATCATATTTGTAATTACCCTTTAATTACAATATAAGGTATAAAAAACTTAAATAATTATCTTAAAACTGCATAAAAGTAACAACGAGTACAATCAGCAAACAATTTTATCAGACGAGATACAATAACACTAAAATTATTTTGAACTAATTGATAAAAATAAGAGTCCTGCACGGTTTTTTCCCCCTATATCTATAACTAGCTGCTCCGCGCGGCTTCACCTCCGTGGCGCCACTGCTGTTAGTCGTAGCGTGATGATATATAGCCTATAACCTTCCTCGATAAATGGGCTATCTAATACCGAAACAATTTATCAAATCGGACCAGTAATTCCCGAGATTAGCGCGTTCAAACAAACAAACAAACTCTTCAGCTTTATAATATTAGTATAGATAGGAAAATCTTAAACATGCAGGAAAAGAAAATTACAAATTACTTTGTTGTTTTATTATATATATATATTTTTCCGTAAATATACAAGGGTGAATTATTTTATTTTTTACTGGGAATGCAATTTATTTAAGTTTACCAAAATTACGGACAACATGATTAGATTATTGAAGCGTATTGACCCTAATTTGGCAATATAAATACCGCATTTTCTATTCGTAACAGTAGTCCAAATACAATCCTTGAACTATCACCAAGTAAAAACAAAATGAAGGCAGCAATTGTTATTATTTTCTTCGTCGCATTTGCGACCACAGCGCAAAGCCAAGCGATCGGTAAGTAAATAGAGTCATGTATTTTCAAATCTTTCCATATTTTAGTTTTATAATGGTATATGAATTGTAATAGATGTACCTTATTAATTCTGGCGGTACTTTAACTGAGACACATATAAGATACACAATAATTTAATTAAAACTATTATAAAAGTTTGCAAATAACTAGAAGCCTTCATAGGTATGACATAAGTATTGTGTTACTATAAAGGAGTAATTCCGCTTTAGATCTGGCAGGGGAAGAAGCGGGCTACGCAGCGGGCGCGGAGTGGGAGGCGGTGCGCGTGGTGAGCGTGGTGAGCGCGGCGCGGCAGAACATCTGCACTGCGGTGCTGTGCCACAACGTGTGCATCGCGCTCGGCTTCCGCACCGGCTCCTGCAACTTGCGCCTCGAATGCGTCTGCAGGAGATAATTGCATACTGAACATACTTAACACGTAGTTATAAGATCATTAATTATATTAATAATAAATAGCTATAAGGAATTATTGTATTTTTATTCAAATTTTACCATTGCGTAATCCTATCCTTTTCGCATATGGCAAATAAATATAATAATATAATCATGAATGTCAGCACGATGACCAAAAAATAATTAAACTTAAAACTCATAAGCTTTCCTTCGAATAAATCAAAGCAATTCTGCATATTCCAATCTCATCACGCCTTAATTTCAGGTGTACGCATACTTAATAATTAATATTCAATATAAAAATATATCCCTTTGCATTACGATCATTTTTTGCGAACAACCTCTTTATAACGAATTTTTGACTATCAAGAAAAGTATAAATACCTCTAATTAACGAATTTCGTCAACCCAAAACCTTTATATAAAGTTCCAACCAATGTACCTAATGATTCTTAATCTCATAGTATGTGATTCATGTCGCGACAGGTTTCGACATGATTTTGTTCGTAAAACGATCATTTTTGTTTAATTTAAATTGTAAAGTAATGTGAACACTGCTGCTCGTCACTATTGTAAAGATTCAAGTTGAAATGGATCAGAAACGTAAAAGACCTCTTTATAACGAATTTTAGACCAACCTAACCTCAACATAACGAACCTCAGTTCAACGAATTACTTGATATAACGAATATTTATTTTTTCCCTTCAGGTTTGTTATATCGATAATCGAGGTTGTACTGTATATAAAAAACGACGTGTGGCACTCGGGGACTGCCGCGGTAAAGCTATTGCATGCCTATGCCTTCAAGCCACACCTCCGTCCGTTGGAGTGGGGAGCGTGAGGTTTTTCGTTACGGAATTTTTCGATTCGGTCCCCGCCACAGATCACAGAAACTGTCCCCGCGCTCAAGGCCCGCGATAGAAGCTAAGCAATAAAAACTAACTTAAACTTAAAGAATTACAATTCATAAACGCTTCAGTCAAGAGTGATGGTTCGGGTGAACACAAAACAACGTAAATTAAAAAAAAATATGGCTTTAATTAGATACAATTTATTCAGTACAAATAATGTATGACATAAAAATATGTTTAAAACTTAATTAAATATTTTATAATGCACGATATATGAACACGTCTCAACGTCTGCAGACGCAGAGGAGCTGCGCGTTGCAGCTGCCGCGCGGGAAGCCCAGCGACTGGCACACCGCGCGGCACAGCGCCGCCGTGCAGATCCGCTGCCGCTCGCTGCCGAACACCTCCACCGCCTCCGTCACCTCGCCCGACAGCCCCGACATACTGTACTCCTCGTCTGAAAATATTTATATTATGGAATAATATAGTAATTTCGTTTTAGTAAAATAAAAAAATAATTTTGGTCTATAAATCTGAGTTATTTTTGTCCAGTCCCCACTGGAAATCGAACGCAGAACTTTTCCGTTCTACGATTTCTCATAAACAACTGGGCCAAAGAGGTGACAAAATCATTCATAAAATTAATATTTGTTTATGTGTGTGTCTAATAAAACAAACAAAAAATAACAACCTGCAGGAGCTGCTAGCACGAATGCCACAAGAGTTGCGAAGAGAGCGAGGACTGCTGTGAGCTTTTTATATTTGGTTGAAATATTTAAATTAATTCACTTGTATAGCTATGCTTACACTGATAGTAGGTAAAAATTATTGGTTATTTATATGCTAACTTGTAAGATGTCATTATCATATTGCCATAAAAGTTAATATAGCAATTGAGTTTTATCACTTTTGCAATGATAATGGCTTGTTCCTTTTTATCAGAATTTTGATTTGTATGTATTAAATTTTAGTTCCCAATTTAGGTTACTAAAACAATTATAGTTGAAAGAATACCTATGTTGTTTTAAATTACAATTTTATTTTTTTCTGATTTCTGAAACGTATATAAACATTAACTAATCTTTAAACCTGCAGGAGCTTTTAATATGGATACCAGATATCTGAAATAAAGATCTATTATTATTATTAAACGAATGACGCAGAAGAACTATGAGATAAAATTTTTGATTATAGGTAACTAATGAATATATCTTAAAGCTGTGGAATCTAGTTGTAAATTTTCTTGATCGTTTTTGTTTGATGGACCTAATGATGAGCCAAAAAACGGGCGGCATTACTAGATGGGACATGCAGATAACTTTTTTTTCAATTAAAAAATATAACCTAATATCTATATCTAATATAATATGTCAAGGAAAACATTGATGATTAATTAGCCTTTGCCTGGCAGTACCGCAATATACATATTTCTCATCGATATCAATAGGAAATGATTATTATCAATAAACTTCTAATAGTTTTTATTAATCAAGTTGAAGGCGTGATATATTATGTTATTTAGTAATGAAATTATTCAATTACCTATTTGAATTATTATGTGACTTAAATTTTTCTATCTTCACTTTCAAGTGTACAATGCGTAAGTCTAAATGAAAGCATGCGGTTTAATTTGATACATTATATGATTTTTTTTTTAGATATTCAATATTTTAATATTTGTAAAAATATTAAATATCTTATAATGGAGGCTTTTTTATTTCAAGCGAATATAATATAATATAAGACATACTCTAATAAGTTACTAGCTAGGTGATTCCCTAGAAAATTATCGACTTTCGCATTTACAATAGGTGCCATTAAAAGATAATTAATTTATATGCACAACAATGATTATTGTTAATATTCAAGTGATACTGTTAATGTTATCTAAATAAGATAATATTCCATAAAACAAATCTTATATAAATAGCTGCTACTGGTGCAGATCAAATATAAATTCTGAACAGGTGTTCGTCAAAGCAACAAAACAAGAAAACAATATGAAGTTCTTCGTAGTATTCGCTCTCTTTGTAGCTTTCGTGGCTTTGGTGCAAGCGGCTCCAGTAGGTTAGTTTGACAATTTTAAATATATAATGCGAGTATTACAAGGAAGTCTTGCAGATCTCTCCAGCTTTACGCTGCGTGGAAAATAATTTGTCTTTTGTTTGATGAAATCCACATCATTCAATATCAAACTTCATTCATTCAGATCTATGTTTTATTTTATCAGATTGTGAAGGGTATAAATGATAAATATTTCTTGCGTTATTCAGACGAGGAGTACAGCATGTCGGGTCTGTCGGGCGAGGTGACGGAGGCGGTGGAGGTGTTCGGCAGCGCGCGGCAGCGGATCTGCACGGCGGCGCTGTGCCGCGCGGTGTGCCAGTCGCTGGGCTTCCCACGCGGCAGCTGCAACGCGCAGCTCCTCTGCGTCTGCAGACGTTGATTATTTTCATATATTTATCATTAAAATTGTAGCAGGATATTTTATTTCATTTAAATTTAAAACAGTAATTTAAAAAAAAATTCCTTAATTATAAGTATTCTTTTATTTTACATTATCGGCAATTACTTTTGTATTTTGAAATCCATGGTATCTAATACAAATTGCGTAATAAATATTTGAGAACCATCAAATCAAAAATTTTTATCCTTGTTATCTCTGTTAGCTACCACAATCGAGACTTTCGTACACGAAATTATTGGGCGTCTCATCAAAATAAAGCTACAAACCGAAAATTAGCTTGATAGTAGTCACTTGCAAAAATGGGCGATGTATCCTGAACTATAATCGTCATCCTAATTTTTATTGAATGAACAATTTAAGTGACTTGAGTATTACTGGAAAGGTCTATCTCAATAAAGTCTAAATTTTGGAAAAATTGACATTAATATCAAAGTATTATTTCTTAACTATTGCTAGTTTTCATAAAATAAGAGTAACTGAAGCTTAATAAGTACTGTAATTTAGACCACGTAAGATTAAACTTAAGAACAGAGAGATTTTAAAAGTAAAAATGAGATTGTACAATAATAAATGTGACGTGAGAAGTTATTATCAGCCATTCAACTTTAATTTAATTTTTATGAGTATATCTAATCGTTTATGATTAAGTGAAGGTACTCCCCCAAAAATAAAGCGTGTATAGTAAGTTTTTCAGAAGGAATGATAAGATAATAAAAATTTAGTTTTATCTTTCTATAATTAGCGATAATGATTCAACAACCTTCATTCAGTATCTTCGTCCTTCATGTTTATAATTGTCTAGTTTTTAAAACAATTATGAGTATTCAGGTAAAACTTAAAAATGAAACAAACACAATATACCCTTAAAGTTATTTATTATTATAAATGATCTTAAAACTACGTCTTAACTATGTTGCGTATGTACTAGGTATCTCCTGCAAACACACTCGAGGCGCAAGTTGCAGGAGCCGGTGCGGAAGCCGAGCGCGATGCACACGTTGTGGCACAGCAGCGCAGTGCAGATGTTCTGTCGCGCCGCGCTCACCACGCGCACCGCCTCCCACTCCGTGCCCGCTGCGTAACCAGCCGCGTAGCCCGCTTCTGCCTCTGCCAGATCTGCAACGGAATGTATTCATTAATATTTGCACAATACTCATTTCATATCTACGATGCTTTCTTGTTACTAGCTTAGATTATTCTGTAGCTTATTAGTCTCTCTCAGTTAAAGTACCGTGAGAATTAATTATAGTCAATCTTTCTCTCTTCTTTAATCTTCAAATTCTTATATAATTTTCAGCAAAACTAAAACATGGAAAGTTTTGAAAATACCTACACGACTCTATTTACTTACCGATCGCTTGGCTTTGCGCTGTGGTCGCAAAAGCGACGAAGCAAATAATAACAATTGCTGCCTTCATTTTGTTTTTACTTGGTGATAGTTCAAGGATTGTATTTGGACTGCTGTTACAAAAAGAAGATGCGGTATTTATATTGCCAAATTAGGGTCAATACGCCTTTGTAATCTAATCAAGTTGCCCGAAATTTTTGTAAACTTAAAAAAATAAATTGCATTTTCAGAAAAATAAGATAACTCACCCGTGTATAATTACGAAAAAAAAGTACTATAAAACAAAAAAAGTAAGTAAATGATTTCCTTCCTTTACTGTAAGTTTAAGATTTTCCTGTTCCATAAATTGATAAGATTGTCGTAGCTTTAAGCTATTCGTATATGGTTTCTCTTTAATATGTCAAGCAAAGAATAAATACATTTATTTTAAATCAATTTCAATTTAATTTATCGTCAACTCGTAATGTTATTCATTTTCGACTATTTAGATAAAGGGGAATTACCGTGCAGGACTCCTTTTTTATCAATTAGTTCAAAATAATTTCAGTGTTATTGTATCTCTGATAACATTGTTTTCTGACACTATTGCGTTGTTACTTTTATGCAGTTTTAAGACATAATTATTTGATTATATTTAATTTATTTTCTAGTAATTTTATTTTATAATTCCTTTACCAACCCTTACTTCTACTTACTACTGCTTGTCATCGACGAAAAAACTGAAATTACAAATGTGTTAATAAAGGAAAATTGAATATTCTCTTTTTGTTTCGGTGGTATTAGAGAGTGCGATGCGAATTTCACAAAAGTCTAATACTCACGTGCATTGTGCATTATTAATGTTTTAATGCACGTTAGCTTTTTAAATTAAGAAATGGAAAATTCAGTAGCCAGCTCAGTTGGTCAGTGAGTTGGTCAGTGACCACCTCCTATGTAATAACATTTGTAAATAAACAAAATTGATGTTATAATAATGTTAAATAAAATGCAATAAGTTTTAGTTAATAAAAATTAAGGGCAACATGATTAGATTATAAAACTGTACTGACCCTGTTTTGGCAATATAAAAACTGCATATTCTATAATTGTAAGCATTCTATGTAAAATTCTCGAAGTATCGTCATCAAAGAAACAAAATGAAGGCAGCAATTGTTATCATTTTCTTCGTAGCTTTTGCGGCCACAGCCACAGTACGAAGCCAAGCGATTGGTAAGTTAATAAATAAATTCGTTACTTTACAATCTTTTACCATTTGCAATTTAACAAATAAAGTTTGTCATTTGTTTCATTTAGTTAATTATGCTTTGGTTTTCAACTGACAGGGAAAATTAACAAATTAAACGCATTCGCATGCATCATCGATCTGTCAAGTTAACATAATATCTTCACTAATCGATTGACTTATATCATAATATGCATTGTAAATAATTACTTATATTTCGCTTCAGATCTGGCAGAGGCAGAAGCGGGCTACGCGGCTGGCTACGAGGCGGGCGCGGAGTGGGAGGCGGTGCGCGTGGTGAGCGTGGTGAGCGCGGCGCGGCAGAACATCTGCACTGCGGTGCTGTGCCACAACGTGTGCATCGCGCTCGGTTTCCGCACCGGCTCCTGCAACATGCGCCTCGAGTGCGTCTGCAGGAGATAGTAGCATACTCAACATAGTTAACACTTAGTTTTAAGATCATTTACAATAATAAATAACTGTAAGGAATTATCGTTTTTATATTCAAATTTTATCAGTTCCTAATTCACAGTTTAAGCTATCTCATCCTTTCACATTTGGTTAATAAATATTGTATGTCGACCAATAAATGAATTTAACATAAAACTTATAAGTTATACTACAAAATAAAATCTAAACAATTCTGTAGCTTGCTATCGCATACTGCCTTAATTTCGATGTCGATGGTGTAGTTCGTGTTATACGGACTAACAATATTTAACAGTGAACTAACTAAAGTTGGCTGATTATAATAGATAACAATAATTCGTGATTTGGAAGCAATGAATTCTCATTGGGTTGAGAACAGCATTCATATTTTTATGAGTTTAGTTATATTGCATTTATAAACAAACAACTCACGAACGGAGAGCCTTAGGTCTCTTATACATACCGCAACTATGTTTTATTTCATTATTGGTATATTTAATATAATTTAATCTATTAAACAAAAAAATATTATCAACATCACCATATTTTCTACGAGACAACGTTTACTGCATGCATAATAATATGTTAGTCTATTTAACCACAATATACAGATACATACAGTAAGGAAACTTCATACAAAATGTTCGAAATGGCTCCCCCCCCCCCCATAAAGCGTGTTTTCGAGGGTATTGAGGGGGATCGATAGTAGCGGGTGACACATCCACAGATTTTGAATATAGTATGGAAAAAAGTTTAGTGATGTCATTTCACATTAAATAAATATCGATTGTTTCAGTTTGTAGCCCTTTCAATAAATATATATCTGTATCGTATCTGACTACAAGTTAAAAAGAGACTATTTTTTAATTTCTATAGATATGGCAGTATGAGTTTTAAATTATGTTGACATATTTTCTACCAAAATGATAGCTACAAATAGTACCTATTAGGAGTCCAGTCTGTTTAAAGACCGCATCTATTTTTTACGCAATCTAGAAGAGCACGAAAATCTAAAAAATGGAAACCTTAAAAAATCTTGTTTAAATTTATGTGCATAATTACGTAAATATTAGGGAAGAAAAAGATAGATATTATAATAATTATTGTATTTTTATCGATACGTGACTTTACCACTTTGTCAAGCACTAAGCCTGTCAAACTATTTTCTTTTTCATCCTAAAACAAAAAGGTTATATAAAAGGAGGTTCTATGTTCGTATAATAATAATTTTAATTTATTTTTGCATATTTTGTGTTTTTTAATTTAATTTAATTTATCGTTTTAAAAATAATTTAGTAGGTATACCTACATACAAGTATTGTTAATTCTGGTTTAAAATAATTATTGAATACTTATATTATGTATCATACAAATATCAAGCATTATAAATAATTTAGGTAGGTACCTACATTAAAATAGCCTTCGGCGTCCATAAAAGACAAGATTTCGAAATATAGCACTGAAAAAAACGTACTTATTTACTTTTACAAGGTATATATTTTATTGAGATTGTTTCTTCTTGTAAATTCATATTTAGGTTACACCATTTTTTAATTTTAACGGGTTTTAATCTCAAAATTACCACAAAGTCAACTGTGAAAAAAAGCAAACAGAAATATACAGGCCGAATTGATAACCTCCTCCATTTTTGAAGTCGGTTAAATATCAAAAAGGTAACAGCCCTATAGCTATACGTCATAATTTCATCGCAGGGGCTTAGTTTCCTAACTGTATGTACGTAGTATATATCTGTCAACTGTGATTTAACATTGCATCAATATTTATTTCCATTGCAACAAACTGCACAAGTAATTATTATTAGAAATAAATAAATAAAAAAATGTTGTGTGGTTTTATGAAACCACGGTAAAAGTGAAACTTTTTTTCACACTATAGACATTTAACTAAAAATTATCGTATTTGTACGATAATTATCGTACGTATCGTGCGTCACGCGACATGCGCTACACAGACCAAAAAGTTTGAGACGATGTAATAAAAGTTTCACTTTAAAAATAAATTAAAAATCTTCATTAACCAAAAGTGTAGAACATGCAGTGTTACTGGAGATCCAAACTAGGCTGTTGCCTGTGTCTTGGATCTCAGAAACGGTATTATACATTTATGTTGAATTACATAGGAACACATCGTCATTAGAATAGGAAAAAAACGTAATTATCTAACAAATGTGGAGTTGAGAGTAATAGGGTTAGAAATGATATGTAAGCTTACATCAGAAACTCCCCTAATCATTACTTTAAAATCCAACGCTCGATATCATCATTACAATGAAGGCATATTTTCATCGCAGACAAAGGGCACGGTTGGCTTCACACGATCTATCATTAAGAGCGATTATGAGCTACATATTGTTGCTTTCTATACACATTCATACCAGGTGGGCCTTTGTTTTGCGTTACTTGTGGGCTCACAAACAATCTACCAAGAACAAACTCATACTATTGTCCAAAAATACTCGAACATTTTTTTTCTGGTTTTGTATTTATTAATATAAATGAAAAGTATATATACCTTCATTTTATGTTATTACTTTCATGAAGATTGGTGATTTGGGTAAACACAAAACAACGTAAGTTTAAAAAATATGGCTTTAATTACATACAATTTATGCGGTACAAAAATCAATCACATAAAAACTTTGTTCAAAAACTTAATGAAATATTTTAGATTGCACGATATATGAACACGTCTCAACGTCTGCAGACGCAAAGGAGCTGCGCGTTGCAGCTGCCGCGCGGGAAGCCCAGCGACTGGCACACCGCGCGGCACAGCGCCGCCGTGCAGATCCGCTGCCGCGCGCTGCCGAACACCTCCACCGCCACCGTCACCTCGCCCGACAACCCCGCCACACTGTACTCCTCGTCTGAACAAAGAAAGACACCTTTATAATTTGAGCCCTTAGCATATTATACTTTTATTTAAGCTTTCCGCCAAAATTTCTACAAAGGAAATCAATCATGTGCTGCAACCACAAATTCTTTTGCTACTGTTATGAATGCATTTCTCATAACATTTAAGCATCATAAAATTAATGTCATGTTGTAAGGATAAATAAACATACAATAGTAACAAATATTTTAAGAACACACTATAAAATTTAACTCACCTGCAGGAGCTGCATGCACGAAAGCCATGAAGGCTACAAGGAAAGCGAGGACTGCGTAGAACTTCATATTGATTTCTTGTTAGTTGCTTTGACGAACACTAGTTCTCAAATGATACTTATTTAGATTAATTATGTGCTATTTATATTGAGCTTCTGGTAAGGTGTTGTTCTATCTTGCAATGATAATAAAGTTATTGATTGTGTTTTATGATTCACAGATAGGTAGGTTCACCCCCTATAGCTATAAATGAGTAATACCAGTATTGTTGAAGATAATAACACTGATTGTTATCAATATACATATTGTACAACTTGTCATTCAAGAGGAACATCAGAAGTCAAAGAGAGCCTAATTGTAAACTTACATTAATTCCTGTAATACAGAATTCAATGAATTGAAACAGCAAAATTCATTTCCTGGATAAATGTTATTAATAAGCCTCACACGCTGCTTTATACAAAATGAGATAATATTATTAACGCTACTGTGAAATGAAAAGTGTAGAATTCCAACTAAGACTATGGATTACCTTGAGATAGGTCATGCTTTACTTCTTCGATGTTTGGATATGGATCAAATCCGTACTTTTGTATTTAATTCAATTTATTTTAAGCCATTTTGCCAAAAAATAAAACTAACAAGCAAATAAAACTAAAATACACCATTAGCTGAAATTTCTTCCAACCACAGAGTCACGGGCATCCTCTGAATATAGGAACAATTAAATAGGCTAGAGAACGAATACTAGTTCCACCACTTTATAATATGTAGAATTGCGGATGCCATAGGATGTTCTATAGTTCATTTTTCGATATTCTGGCTTACTACAAAATTTCTTGCTCCAGTGTGGGTGATGGGTACATTAATCGAACATACGAAAATATTTTTTCGAGTGTGAAAGGTCTAAATATCAGTAACTTGGCACATGGTTCCATGGCACAGTGTTTCCCGCGCACGTAGATATAGTATTAGTGCAAAATGAGGAAGTTTTATGCCGAACGATTTATTGTAGATTTAAATATGAGACAATTACATAAACAGGGCCTTAAGAAAACTGGAAAGCATTATGTGCATTGTTTATTCTTGTTTTGTTGTTCATTTCTTGTTGAAATGTTTCACCGTCGGAATCCATTTTTAAAATGGAGTGCGTCAGACTTCAAAACTATTCGAGTTATATGTTATATTATGATCTGTGGTATTACGTTAATTTCTTCATATGTTCGGGTGGAAGTACTCACTCCCATCAATGTTTTAATTACATTTGATAAAAATGTGATTTTTTAACATTATCTTCAACTAAGGACAAAGTTTATTTATCAAATCTATTCGGTTAATAACAATTCACAATATTTAAAAATATATAAGTCCTTGCATTAAGTTTTATTAGGCCTTAGGAAACCGTTGCGGAAGAATTATAACAAGTACCCGCGGCCCCCTCATTAAAGCGGCTCGACGGAACACAGTGGGGTTTTAGTCGGTAAGAATCCGACATAACCCACGGCTCCTTCCCCGGGGGCCGTGGGTATCTTTGGAAGATTTCCCCACTATAAAAAAAAGGCCTTAGGAAACCAAATTACTATTTTATTGTTTTATTGAAGCCTCAGTTACTATATTTTTTTTTGTAGATAAAGTTAAGTTTTCTTTGTAGATATTTTTTTTCGATAATTTAGGCTCTTGAACTTTTGGAGATATCAGACCTTTCCCAGTAATGCTCAACTCACTTAACTTTAACAATCAGTATTGCGATTAGATATTATTGTATTGAGACAAGACTGTTTAAGTGAATTTGCTTTTTATAAGGAAAATAGTCGAATATTTAAGATTTTACCTAATTCTCAAAATCTGCACATTCTATTTTTAAGATATTCCTGTGATCATATTTTTAGGTACAAATATAGAATTTGAATGTAGAATGGAATTTTTCCGTTTATTTGCCGGACGGTCTTATATAACTTTTAGTCATTCTACAAAAGAAAGTGAACGATAGTGGAAAAACACTTCATCAAGTTATTGTAGTAAAAAAAACGAAAGTTTATAATTCATATTATATTTATTTAAAAAAATACATGTTTACATAAAAACGTGGACATGTACTGTATACAAATAATCAACGTCTGCAGACGCAAAGGAGCTGCGCGTTGCAGCTGCCGCGCGGGAAGCCCAGCGACTGGCACACCGCGCGGCACAGCGCCGCCGTGCAGATCCGCTGCCGCGCGCTGCCGAACACCTCCACCGCCTCCGTCACCTCGCCCGACAGTCCTGACATACTGTACTCCTCGTCTGAACAAATCAAAAGATATTTATCATTTATGCGCTTCGCATTCTGATACAAATCAAATAAATGACCAATGAAGAATATTCAATGAATGTGAATTTCATGACAAATAATTAATATTCTGTATAAAGCTTGAAAATATTTCCAGCCTTCCAAATGGTTCTACGTGATAAAAAGCTAACGAACAATTTCTGTTACAGATATGTTCGAACAAATAAAAAGAATGTAGTAATTGTTATTCTAACTGCAACTTTTCATTTTGATACTCGCATGATATAATATTTAAAATTGACATTCAAACCTGCGGGAGCCGCTTGCACCAGTGCCACGAAAGCTACAAAGAGAGCGAATACTGCGAAGAACTTCATATTGATTTCTTGTTTTGTTGCTTTGACGAACACCTGTTCAGAATTTATGTTTGATCTGCACCAGTAGCAGCTATTTATATGAGATTTGTTTTATGGAATATTATATTATTTAGATAACATTAACAGTATCACTTGAATTTAACGATAATCATTGTTGTACACAGGAATAATTATCTTTGCTCAATCTTTTAATTGCACCTACTGTAAATGCGAAAGTTGATAATTTTCTAGGGAATCACCTAGCAAGTACCTACATATCAGCAATTCGAACGTTTTGGGTAATTTTATAGAGTAGGTATTACAAATGTATTATCTCAAAAGTAAAAGCCTACATTTTTCAATTTCGAAATCAAAGAAAATAACCTAATATTTATCCAGATCATTTATTTCAAACAAACAGTTGTGTAGTTTTATAAATGAAAATTTTTATACTTAAAGAAATAAAAAAATGGCATCAAATTAAATTACATTCCTTAGTTTCATTCAGATAATATTATGTCTTGTAAAATACATTGGCCTCGAGACTTAAAGCTATACTCAAAATAGAAAATGTTATCCAATTAATTAAAATAATTGAATAATTTCTCTAACAAAAGATATAATATCTTTTAACCGTCCTAAATTTGATTAATAATATTTTTTAAAGTTTTATAGATACTGATAATTTTCAATGAGAAATGCGGTACTGCCCCGCAAAGTCTAATCATTAAAGTTTTCCTTGGGACATTATGAACATTTAGGTATAGGTATGGTATATGGTTATGATTTCTGTCAAAGTACCAAGAGAATTTTATACCAATCTGACCTGTCAAACTTAACCTGAACACTATGTAGGTAATCTACCGCGTATCCCATCGTAAAACACCCTAGATGCAACAACCACAAATCATGAAAATTCTACTCCTAGACTCCACAGCTTTAGATATTATCATTAAGATCAAATAGGTATTTTGTTTCACACTTCTACTGCGTATTTTTCTAAAAGATCAGTTAATTCAGTATCCTGCATTTTGTATCAATCTTTAATGTATTCTGAAATCAGAAAAAATATAATTGTATTTTAAAACTACATTGGTATTCTTTCGTCTTTTGTTTTAGTAACCTAAATAAAGGGGACTTAAATTTACTACACTTTAATCAAAATTCTGATTAAAAGTAACAGTCAATTATCATTGTAAAGGTGATAAAACACAATTGCTATAATATAGTTTTATCGCAATATGATAATGACATCTTACTAGTAAGCATATAAATAGCCAAGAGTTTGTTTACCTACCATCAGTGTAAGCATAGCTATACAAGTGAATTAATTTCAATATTATAACCAAACATAAAAAGCAAAATGAAATTCTTCGCAGTCCTCGCTCTCTTCGCAACTCTTGTGGCATTCGTGCTAGCAGCTCCTGCAGGTTGTTATTTTTTGTTTGTTTTATTAGACACATATGTACATAAAAAAATACTTATTTTATGAATGATTTTGTCACCTCTTTGGCCCAGTTGTTAATGCGAAATCGTAGAAGGTTCTGCGTTCGCTTTCCAGTGGGGACTGGACAAAAATAACTCAGATGTATAGACCAAATTTTTTTTATTTTACTTAAACGAATTTATTTTATTGCTCCCTAATCGCTAATATAAATATTTCAGACGAGGAGTACAGTATGTCGGGTCTGTCGGGCGAGGTGACGGAGGCGGTGGAGGTGTTCGGCAGCGCGCGGCAGCGGATCTGCACGGCGGCGCTGTGCCGCGCGGTGTGCCAGTCGCTGGGCTTCCCGCGCGGCAGCTGCAACGCGCAACTCCTCTGCGTCTGCAGACGTTGAGACGTGTTCATTCATTTAGTACTTTACCCCGCATATTTTTTTATAAATTCTTCCTTGTGCCATCATTATTACAAATTTCACTTACATCATTGTCTAAATTGTTCAGTCTACATTGTATAATTTCGTTATTTAGCAAATATGTATATGAATATTAATAAATACATTATAATTATATATTACATATTGTATTTTATTTTATTGTCCTATGGTTTCACTTTTATACACTATTATATGGCAACAATGTGGCAATGAAATAAAGAGCGGGAAATTGCCCGTTAAGGTTAGCGCTTCATTTCTACTCACTTGGCAAAATTGCATGCGCGAATTTCCTTTGCTTGATTTGTCGATAGAATTCTTTCAATAGAAATGAATCATCCTTCATAATAACTAAGAAATAGCAATCAAAACCCCTCGTTCAGATATCCGATAATTTATTTCCGTAAATTTATTTGAGTAGGTAATAATTGAAGCGTGTACCTATATGTTCTAAATTCCGGTAATGTTCGAGGGTAGTCGATGTTAATTGAAGTGCCATTGTTATACGGATCAGTGTTTCGAGAGCACGTACTTGGTATTAGGTTTTGTTCACTGCCTATACTTAATGTGAATGTATTACTGAGTATTTACCTAGACCGTTTGAAATGTCAGATCACATGAACCTTATGTGTGGGCGGAAGTGTTTGTTGAGAAATTGTTTCCTTCTCGGTAGCTGTAAAGTTTCCGTATTAGTTCACAAATTGATCAAATTGTAAAACACAAAAGAGAGAATATTAGTCAATTAATGAATCTTCCAATTGTATGCTTACTTTAGCGATAAATAAAATGAGGTATACAAATTATAAATGTACATCTAACAAACCACATTTCAAAAATCTTGGAAGCGGCTCTTTAAATCACACCAAATTTCATGAACAAAGTGATAAAGTACATCTTCAGACCATAAAGAGACAGCGTAAATTCAAATTAACGAAGCTCGTACAAATCCCTTTATGATACAGATAACCTTTTGAAAACCTAAAAATTTTTAAGTAAAATCACTTGATTTACATAATACTCGTACACTATTTTGCCTCATAAATTTTTAAAATAAACAAATACAGAGCATAATTTTCGAGTACAAAGATATTTTACTATTGTACAAACCTTTGATCAAAATGAGAGATTGTATTATAAGTTTAATATGTATCTTATCCCGAAATGGATGAAATGGTTTGGGTGTGGTTCAATATAAGGTATTAATGTGGAAATCACTCGGCTATATTAAGTAAAAATCTAACATCTCTATCTCCATATAAAGATGCTATTAAAATAGTCACAAGCAAACATGACTATTTCACGAAATGGCTGACCGCTGGGCGCTGTACATCATCGGTAAACCAAAGCAATCAGTTGATTTGCACATTAGCAATTAAGTAACTGCGCTTCGCTACGTAAATTATTAACAAAACAACACTATGTGGTTTCGTTCAACACCATATAAAACCGTTAAAATTCGTCTAATGTCATACTTTTTTGATTCGTTTAAAGACGTTAACTTCGAACGATCTCGGATTTTTTATTCATAGACATAAAATAATTATTGTACTCTATAACATCAATTTAGTCGAGTTATAATATTTCTATAGTGTCTATTAACTTAATTATAAACAATACTATACCCAAAACCCAATTTTGCAATATATTCGACACTTTTTCTTGACACGACGAGACGTCGCATCTTTATGCGTATTCTATCGTCTGTACAATGGAGAGTGTTCTGACGAGTTGTTTGAACTGATACCTGCCGCAGACTTCCACCATCGTTCTGCCCGTCACAAGGCAAAGTTTCATGCTCACCACTTAGATCTTTGGCGTACGAGCACAGTGCGTTTTTCTCGTCACTTTTTACCACGAACTACCAAATTATGGAATAGCCTCCCCGCAGCGACATTTCCTAATGTCTACAACTTGAGTGTCTTCAAGAAGAGAGTGTACCTCCATCTCAAAAAGTCGGCAACGCACCTGCAGAATCCCCTGTAGATGAATATGGGCGGTGGACTCGCTTACGATCAGGCGCTCCACAAGCCCGTTTGCCCACTCTAATATAAAAAAAAAAAAAAAAAAAAAAAAATTTAATAGGAACGGGCGAGTCACAATGCAGCCAATTTTGGCGAGTGGGTTGGTCCGTGTGTACCGCACTGTATTGAGTTACGAATACCTCTTTGGCCAAAAAGTGGCCGACCCGGATATAAAAAATACCCAAAATTATCCAGAAATTGTATCGAACATATTCATGTACGAAACAGTAGTTATTTTCATTGAGAGGAATATCCACTTTCATTATTTACATTTATATGTTCTGAAATATAGATTCAAAGAGTTCATTTTACAAAGATGTCCCTTAAAAATAATTGAGAGAGATAAGCCGTGATGCCCATCGTGGAATGTGGTATATATTTATTACTGCGAACGACCAATCGTTATACATAATATTATCAATTATGTAGGTATATTAAATGGGACTCAAATTATAGTATTGATCGCAATAAAATCAAATTAAATCTATTGAAAACACGGCTTTATATACTTACCCGTTCCCTGTTACGGGATCAAAGAAATAATACAAAAGACATTTAATTAATTTTATTGGATGTCCATTCCATTTACAAAGAGACCGCAAATGCAAATTAAAACCGTTCTGCGTTATCGTTTGAGCTGGTATTAGTTGCATTTAAAATATGGAAATAAACATTCAACCTGATCCTCCATTGTTTAGTTTAGAATCTTTATTGCATTAATTGTTGTATTTCATCTGATAATTAATTAAAAATTTCTTTCATTCGTGTTAACAATATTACTGGACTGATTTCAATACATTTGAATATAGCGAAACTAAGATTTGGCAGATTTCTCAAATTATATAGAATTACCTACTCTACAACATCTTAATCTTTACAGTAGGTACTAGGATACTTGCCTTTTTTTTTTGTGAAGTAGGTACTTATATTTTTGAAACTAAGGTTTTAACTATTTTTTAAATTATCTTGCTTCTAGTGGAATCAATAACATAGACATCATAATGTAGCAAATAATCCATTAATAGGGAGATACTAATATCTGCTACTAGTAGCAACTTCACAGAAAGGCTTTCCCATTAATTAATCATAAGGCATGTATGTGAACATTAGTCTCTCATATTGTCCAAATATTTATTATTTCAATATTATAGGCAAAATAACGTTTATAAACTTATATTTTAGTAGACCCAGAGTTCGTAGGCATCTGTCCTTGACCCCTGGATCGATAGAGCGCTCCTTAATTAGGTGAAGAGGGGAATTTTCAACAAAAATGTTATTTTCTTCGTAACGTTAACGAGTCAGAAAGTATAATGTTACGTCGACTATTTTAAATTCGATTTAAGGTAAATTTAAGGTATGAATTGTTGACAATCATTATGCTTAAGTTAATGTGGGAAAGGTAACACTGTAATATTATAACACTTTCACTGTAGCTTTTTGCTAAACGCTATTAGGCAATAGTTAAAAGGTATAATTTACCAAATTTTTAACTAAACTACTACCAGCCTACCTACTATTTAGAATGCACTTCTTATTACTTTGAAATATAGGAATTTCTGCCCTATTTCTCGCCTTAAATAAGTGCGAATATTTTAAATTCAAAACAAAAAATAGGTTAGTCCCGTCTCCGCGGTCCCATCTATCAACAAGGCTATGTTAAAATTTATAAGAGTATAACGTGTATTTTCATGGGTTAATTCTGAAAATATTTTTAAAAGCTAAAATAAGTATAGAACATGATCTTTTGATAGATATCACATAATGCACACCTATATGAATGACTAGCTGCGCTTCGCGGTTTCACCCGCGTGGTTCCGCTCCTGTTGGTCTTAGACTAATTATACATATATAGCCTATAGCCTTCCTCGATAAATGGGCTATCTAACACAGAAAGAATTTTTCAAATCGGACAAGTAGTTCCTGAGATTAGCGCGTTCAAACAAACAACTCTTCAGCTTTATAATATTAAGTATAGATTGGTAAGACTTGTAGTCCTCGGGTCAACTGAGAGCTGTTTTAGTAGGACTCAAGTTAAAGCCTTTGCCATATCAGCCATTGCACCTGCTATAAATACATAATATAGTTAGGTTACATTTAAGAATAGTATGTGTGTGAAAATAAAAACAAAACTGCCCCCCTAGCCAAGTGGCTTTCTGTTAGCGTAGCGTTCAATAGAATAGACTACGAATGTATGAGATTGACGTAAGCTGTAGATAAACGTACCTATCTACAGCTTACGTCAATCTCATACATTCGTAGTTTATTCTATTGAACGCTACGCTAACAGAAAACCACTTGGCTAGGGGGGCTGAATATTTCAGCAAATAGTATAAGTAACACTCAGTTCTATTCATTCCCTAGTAATAATAATACTGAATCAATGTCCTACGCGGATATTGTTTCCATTAAATTAAAAATAGAGGGCATACAGCAAAATGCACTTTACCCATTCACGAATACGAGTGACAATTCATAAAATAATAAACTTACAGCTTCCTGACCTACATACTGCGGTATCCTTGTGGCCAGTGAAAAATTCTCCCTTGTTAACTCGCAAACATTGTATCGCTAACAAGATAACCGAAGCAATGAAAAGAGGGTTTTTATATGTTTTTATCAGATACGCTTCGAGCGTTATAAACAAATGCATGCAAAAAACGTTATAAATGTATTTCGGTTCCTTTGTCAATTCAGTGATTTATAAACTCGGTATATTTTTGTTTTTCGTTTCAGTGGGTTCGTTCCGTTTTTGGCAATTCTATGAAGTGTCCACTGTTTTATTAAATTTAAATGTTAATTAACAAAAAAAACTTACAAGCCGACACTGGTTAAAAATAAATATTTATGTACTTTTATGAGGAAAGCGTAGTATTAAGGTTATGAGAGAAATTTAAATTTCACATTCAACTCGGAATAAATTAACGTCGTAAATGTACAAAAAGGATTTTAATGCAATAAAACTGTTCCGATATATTTCCATCTAATATTCATGTTTTTGTATGAGAAACTAGCAGCGACCTCAAGGTAAAGTCTCCTCTCAAAAGGTTGACGGTGAAAAGGTTGGTATGAATGCAGAGCCTTCGTTTTCAATAGAAAATTCACTTGAAAAACAGTCTACTATATCATGAAATGCGTTTACCATAATATTATTTTATATGAAGTACGAACTAGCTGGGAGCTTATAAACGTCTACGGCGTAATATACGTCTTTAAATAAATTGGTGTTTTTCTCAAATGTTTGTGGGGTCGAATATTGTAAACTAGCTGAATTTCAACTTTATAAAGTTGAATGTTTTTCTGTGATTATGCAGTTTTGAACTTAAATTATGCGCTGTTAAATTTATTTGGGATATTATAATGTTAATTCACAGTTATTTTATGTTTTTCTAAGAAACTTGTTAAGAAACTTGTTAATGGATAAATTCCAATATTAATGATAAAAACAATATTTTAACAACTAATTTATCAAAACAGTACACAATTATAATCGAATATGAAAATACAAAATAAAAAATCATAAGCTCTATAAAACCTTTGACCTGTACTCTAGAGCATTTAAATCCTATATTTTACTATTGAAAGCTTCTCAAATACTTAAGAACGTTATTATTTTCACATGGACATTTCAACTTCTCATCGAAATTAATTATATTACTATTAATCTCACATAGAGACAGGTCCAACAAAGCCCCATTCAGATACATAATTATTTTTTCTGTATATTATAATATTGTAGTTAATTAACAATTTGACGCCCGCGCATTACACGTGTATGAAGTTTTACTACTAATTGGCCCTAACATGTGCCCATATAAATAGTTAAACATTTATTAAGAAAAGTATTGTAATAAAACTCGAGACTGGTCTATCTATGTTTCAACTAAAATAGAATTCTAATAAAAAAGTAATTATTTTCTTCTTAATACCCGACTGTGTAAATTAGAGACAAAAACATCAATGTCCAAGTAAATTCTCGAAGAGCATAATATTATCCAAATATTGGAAAGTAGCAAACACGTATTAAGTTGAATAAATTTTTACAACACGGCAACACTACCACAATTACACGTATTATACTGTTAGGTTTTACATTTAATTCTCCATTTCTCGGGAGTTTTTCCATCTCGTCGCATTACAGCACCCGTAACGGGTTGTTATATGGAAAAAAATCAGCAATTCCCATTTGAAATTGCCGTTTCCGCGCGACATTCTCATTTCATAAGGGAAAAGTTCAATAGTAAATAAGACAGGTAACGAGGATGTGTTACATAACGGGGAAGTTATTTTGATACAACTTCCTTTGTTGAAGAGGGAAACATCTGTCACTAGCTGTGCCCTGCGTGTTTACCCGCAGTGCTCCACTCCTGTTGGTCTTAGCGTGATGATATTTAGCCTATAGCCTTCCTCGATAAATGGGCTATCTAACGCCGAAAGAATTTTTCAAATCGGACACTGGTCCGATTTGAAAAGTTCCTGAGATTAGCGCGTTCAAAAAAACAAACTCTTCAGCTTTGTAATATTACCGAATTCTCGAACAGCACCATACAAAATAACCATAATATATTCGTAAATGGACTAAATAATAAACAACCAGTAGCGAGAAACACACAGGAGCTACGAACTGAAACTGCAACCTACATTAGTAAACAGTACAACCGAAGAAAAAAACAACCTAATAAATGTGGTAGCCTCTGGATGCCAGCCGTTACTCATACGACCTCCTGGAAAAGTAATCAATTTTTAATAAAAATATTCATCAACAATTACTTTACCTACCTATAGGTACAACTAAAGGTACCTACCTACTCAATAAATTTGGACAACCATCGAACAAAATATATCAAACGATATTTTACATAATTATTTAAATAAGTATTTGATCCACCATTATTCTTTCCGTTGTACCAAGTAATTATTTTTAAAAATAATAAGGGTATGTTACAAAGGAGCGGTGAGCGAAACATCAGGTGTTATTTCATAATGTGTAAACAGCTTATGAATTTATAACGAACCTCTCAGTGCCGGGTGACATCAAACGTTATACGTTTATTTACTGAAAAATTATATAGTTCTATTTTTAGTCCATTGTAGCTTTTACATGCTTTGATTAACAAAGTTTTAATGTGGAATGTTTGTAGATAATTATTATGCGCAAGGCTGTTGCTAAAAATGAATTTTAATTAAGAAATGTGAGCCGCGGTTCAATAACGTCGTAACATGGATATTTTTTCCATAATTTAATAAAAATAAATATGTATATATTATTATAGAAGTACTAGCTTTCCACCCGCGGCATCGCCCGCGCAGTCAAAGAAAAACCCGCATAGTTCCCGTTCCCGTGGGATTTCCGGGATAAAACCTATCCTATGTCCTTTCTCGGGTATCAAAATATCTCTATACCAAATTTCATGCAAATTGGTTCAGTAGTTAAGGCGTGATTGAGTAACAGACAGACAGACAGAGTTACTTTCGCATTTATAATATTAGTATGGATAATATAATATTTTTCGATTACATAACGTAATATCTTATTAAATATAATGTACCTACGATATTTTAATGAGCATACCATATCTTCACCAAAAACTGTTTCCGCCCCATATAAACGTTAACAAATTCACCGATATTCAATATGTTCTCATTTTTGATTCTATTCTCATATATATTAAGGATTCTGCTGATTTAGAGCATATAAAATATTTGTACTATATAGATATTTAAGGCTCTCCGCAAAAAGAAAACGCTGCGGAACTAAAAAGATTTGTAATAAGCATATTCCATACAATACGTCGTACACACGCAAGAACTTTGTTACGACGCCATTACGGGAGACAACAACTTTTTCCATTTACTATAATCGTCCTCAGACGCACTGCAAGTACTCCCGTAATACTGAATATCCCGGGGGAAATAATATATTGAACCGTATTAGTATATTATTAGCGGACTCATATCATTACATAGTATAAAACAAAATGGCTTTCTTCGTGCCTATTTCCCTATGTTTGTTTAAATCATTTAAACGCAACGGATTTTAATTCAGTTTTTTTTTTGTCATAACATAAATATTTGTAGATGTATGACATCCATACGTAGGCGTCCCCTAAGAAAGGATTTCCCGAAATTCTTGCGGGAACGGGGTAAAAAGGGGATGCACGTACAAAGTCGTGGGCGGAAGCTAGTATATTATAATTTATTATTAGACAAAGCGGGCGGAAAGCTAGTAAATAAAATGTTTAAAAGGCCGATTTCACCGCTTGTTGATGGTATCTCTGATAGTAAAGTAAAAAAAAAAAATAAAAAAAAAATAGTAAGTCTATTAGTAATCTAGTACTGTTTCATGTACTTAAGTTTTCTTACTTTTTTTTTTTTTAATTCTCTAAGAGAAAAATTTTCGAATCCCTTTGAATGCAGTTTTCATTCATTTGAAACTGGAATGTTAAATTTGATAAAAAAATTTCTATCTTCACTATTAAAAGTTTTCCTCCAACTGGCATAACAAAATTCTATCCTGTTTACATTTTCTAAAACATGTACAACCTTCAGCGGATTAAAGGGTACCTTTTAACCCTCTCTATGATATACGTATGGCGCCTCATCTCAAGTCCAGTCACGTGGTCCGTCACTTAACGTGAGTTGCTCTCGTGAAATAAATTGGCAACAACGACCCTTTACTAAAACTGACCATGTTTAAGGTTACAAATATATACTTTATTTTTTTGCACATTAACAACCTGTCAATGACATTATTCGTAAAAAATGATATTATTTCTACAAAAAATTACTCTAAAACTCTACTTTTTTATTTATAAAATCTTTCAAAAGGTATATTATTTATAAAAAAAGCTTACCATACGTAATATCATACGCAAGAAACAAAGTAAAGTCTAAAAATGATCCTTTCTGCGAAATGCTTTTTTAAACAGCTTTTCCAAGCAATGTTCATGGAATTCGTTGTTTAGGTCGATTGATACAAAGAAAATCACAAGAGTCATAATCTTAAAGTAAAGTAACACCGTTTATCATAGCCTTAACGTAGGTATATAATTTCATACGAACAGTACGACAATTAATTTTCAGAGCAAAATTCATTATCGCCACTTTGCAGTACCTACCTAGCTTAAGCTAAGCTTTGTTAAAGAAATAAGCGCTAATCGCCTTCCCAGTAAATAAGTTAAAACTTCCACTAATACCCAACTTCCCACTCCTGTGGAAAATTTATTCTTTCCTTATACTTAAATAATAGCTTCTAGTTTACTTCACCTTTTTGCTGAATGCTCAGTAATCTTGAAGTTGGGCTCGTTATAACTCGAACCAAGGTAGACCGGCGGGATAAAACTTCCCTGTACACTTTTAATATTTTAAACAATTCATTAAGTAGCTTGTTAATTTTCTAGTTTCGGCGATATTTATATACTTGGCTTGTTTTAGTGTAGTCTATGTTGCAAAAGTACATGATATGCAAACAAAACTGCGTTTACTAGCTTTCTTAGTATTGTGACGGCATAAGAGAAGCTATTTATTCTTCTTATAGTAACAATCCAATCACGACTTTCTTTTTCTTTTCTAGTTTTTCCAAGCAAGCAATCGGCCAGACAAAGAGCTAATAAACATTGGAAACGACCTGTCAACTACACGTTCAACTATTGTAGTATTCTACAAGACTATTATAAACTGGATTTGTATATTTAAATAAGGACAATCTTTCCGATAAACTATTATTCATGGCACTGTTTATTTAAATAAATAACAAACTAGATAAAGAACTTCTATAGATAGTGTTTTTGTTAATTTGTAGTTTTAGTAAAAACACAGAAAGGTTATATTGATATATTTTAATTAATTTCATAAAACGGGTGTTGGTGTTTACAAATTCTATACATTCAAATAACTCATTTACCTATTAGTAACAGTCTATAACACCTTACATCACCACCTACTTTTAAATCTACGTTATACCGCAAATAAAGCTGAGGAAGGAAGTTTGAGGATTTACTGAATTCGTTCAATTATTTACAGATGTTGTCCGACGTCCCTCGATCGATAGACCATCTCGTATGCAATGTACACCTTGGTCGTTATTAGCCAGCCGGCAGCGTGTCAATTAGCCAGCCCTTGGCCTGATTAATGGCGAACGGACCGGAGTATCGCAAAAAGACCATTGTCTCATATCCATTGACTATTGACAGCTTCTAACAATGGCTAACGCGATAATAATAGGTTTTATAAATTACGTAACAAATATTATTTGCTATATCTAAGCTTAATTTTAATAAGATCAATCTCCAAAAATAATGATATCACACATGTCATTATTTTTGGAGCACAATACAGCAGTCTATGGAATAAACGAATCTGCAAAACGCATTTTTCAACCAAACGTGAACGAACATTCCTAGTTACAAACTGTTATATGTATGTTCATTATTTACAAATCCGTAGGTCATTTTATCTTAACTGCTTAAAAAATACAATTAAGGCAAATGAAACCACATTAAAATAAAGTTTCAAACAACGTTCTTCAATTTACACATCATACAAAATTCAATCGATTTCCAAATAAAAAAATCAAAACGACTTTAAGCTTAAGCTTAGAGAAGAAGCAAAGCCCCGGTCTTAAAGAATAAGGAAATTCCCATTTATCCGTATTTAAAATTACATTTCTATTTGTTTCCACTCGATAGCTAAATCCTTTACACCAGCTCCGTATCAATTCACTTTGAGATCAAGTTTTACAATTCTGTTTGGTCAGGACAGATTAAAGCCGCCGACTCGGTTACAAGTTGCCTGCATTTGGTGCTCTTGCGATTCCAATACCCAGCGATTTACACATAATCCTAGTTCATTGTTAACAAGCCTGTAAGATGTTTATCGTTTATCGGCTATATAATATTATAAACTCCAAATTTTATCGCTAAAAATACAGTTTTTACCTAATTACTTACTTATTTACTTCAAACTTTACAACGCGATTAATGTAGCATTTAATTAGAAATTTTCTTTTGAAACTAGTTATAACAGCGTTAAGAAAGTTATGAAAAAGAAGGGTTGAGAAAGTTTTTAAAAACGTCGAATATAATTTGAGTCGCGTTTAATCCGTTGAAACTTATTTGATATTATAATTATCGCGTTAAATGCTTAAAAGAAATATTATACGCTTGTATAAAATTACCTTTCATTAATTTCATTTAAATTATATTGTGTGATGATATTGCTTTCCCGGCACGAGCCATTCATTTTAATCTTTAAGCTTATTATCAAATGCAACGAAGAAATTCATTTAGAATAAACCATGAAATAAAGAATACCTTTTTATTCTTTAGCTGAAAAGGATTTTTCAAAGAGTACGTCGCATATTGCACTACCTGCTTAGTTTTATTTATGAACGTTAATAACAAGACATTAAAGACAAAAGAAAAATCTAAAAAGGAATCGTTTAGAAATGCGGAAATCAAAATCTATTAAGACTTAAAATTAAAATGTTTGTTTTAAAATCTATACTTTCATCGATTACAATAATATGTGGTGGTTACCACATAAAATAAAAACACTTATCAATTAAGTGTTTCAAAAAAGCAACATTTCCGAGCGCAAATATATCCTTATTCTCAAAGCGTGCGATAAATTAGACAATTGAAAAGCGTGGTAGTAATTACAGACGGGCGATGTGGCGCGTGCGACATGAAAGTGCACTTCGGGTCTCTTCAATATGCGACGTCGTTGAGGTGTTACTCAAGAATAACCCCTTCTTCTTACTTGAAACAATTGGTACATTGAGTATCCCGTGAAATTGAAGCTCTATATTTCAGTAGTTTTATTGAACTGATTAATTGTAGCGAACATAAATCGAATAAAAATAAAAGCTTGTGAAATTGAGAAACATATAAATAATGATGAAAAAATTACTCCTAAGCATAGTCATTTATTCTTTAATGGCAACAAAAATATACAAACTTGTAACATTGTAAATTATAAGAACTGTGAACTTGTCTGAATATGTCTATAATTTTAAAACACTTGACAATATACAAAAACATACATATACCGTAAACCCTCATTAAAAACGTAATATAATTTACCCTTTTCCCTGCAGGCTCATTTCCTCGCTGTATGTAATCACAGAAATACAATGTAGTCTTAATTCTAAACGATGCAAAACCCGTGCCTAAAAAATGTACAATTTTAATTTTCACATTCACACTGTTGAAATATTTACAGTAATTAAACTGCATTTACTTTAAGTAAAACAGCTATAATAGTCTGACTGCAATCGTACAATCTTAAGACGTAAAGTTCAATACAAAGTGGCTTGGCAATTGCGACGAGCGGGATCTTTCACTGACGTTAACAAAGGGTGAAGGTACAGCAATTGATCACGTATAGTGTGGACCACCTCCGGTCATTGTAGCTATTGTTGCTTGAGATGTGACGTCACTCGTGTTGAATTATACGATAGAAGAATGTATATATCACACAATGTTGAACGACAAAAGGATTCATTTCGGTGCAACTACAGAATAAACCCCCTAAAGCAAAATACGATGTGTAGGTATATTTTAAAATTTGTGCGGTGGCAAATTATTAATACCTACGACAAACGTTACTCTTTTGATTTATATTGTACACGTATATACAGTGTGTCCGGACATGACATACCGATATTTGAAGGGGCTATTCTCCAGGTATTTTTATCAACAATTCAACCCCTCTACAGTCCCCTACCTCACCGGAATTTTTTATGTTTTTTTGCGGTTTTCGTATTTTTTAAAGTATGTTTCATCACTCTTATCAATTAAATTTGTTTAGTGGTCCCTAGAATAACTTGTTATTGTTCAAATAAAACCAAATTTAGTATTTTGTGACACTCACTTTCGAAGTTATTACAATTTTCAATTCACTATCCGAATTGATAGGTAAAGATTAAAATGGCGGCCATTTTGAGGGGGGTGAGGTAGGGGACTGTAGAGGGGTTGAATTGTCGATAAAAATACCTGGAGAATAGCCCCTTCAAATATCGGTATGTCATGTCCGGACACACTGTATATTGTTTACGAGATAGTTTTTTTGGTGTTAATTAAGAAATAAAATATTTGTGACGATTTACTGAGAACCTACTATATTATCAGGAACAAGTAGTTTCGATTTCAGAACTGAAATTCAACATCGAAAGGTAAATCATAGAATAATAGATTTCACTGAAAAGCAATCACCTTCAAAAGCAATTCAAATAAGTTCACTTCAATCCAGCGATCGAGTTTTTCTTTGGTAGCCACTGTAAAAGTATTGTAAACTTATAAATTGGCTCACAAGAAATCTTTATTGTACTTAAATATGAAACCTTCGAACCTTTTTCATTTGGATATTTGGGTCAGAATTATTGTATAAACCATAATAATATCAGGCAAAGAACGCATGTAAATTTGGGCTTATATTAAATATTCAATAAATAAAGTAGAGTCTACAAAGTTAAGAAATTCTAGTTTACTTAAGGAAATGAAGTAAAAAATATGCAAAACATTAAATACTATCAATTATGCATTATGTTAGGTAAATATCTATATTTTTTTGGAAATTACTCATAATGCAATATCATTCAAATTCAGCATATTAACAGAAATATACTAAATTAACTATAACGTATATTGGGTATATCTTACCCAATTCCAATAGTAAGAAGTCGGTACTATGTCTAATCACTACATAGTATAAAACAAAGTCGCTTTCTCTGTCCCTATGACACTTTGTATGCTTAAATCTTTAACACTAAGCAACGGATTTTGATGCGGTTTTTTTAATAGATAGAGTGATTCAAGAGGAAGGTTTTAGTATATAATTTATAAGGTTTAGACAAAGCGGGCGAAGCCGCGGGCGGTAAACTAGTTCATCATAAATTAAAAACACTGCTGTATAAAAAAAATATGAATTTATGTTTATGTAGCTTCTATGCCGAACAAAACATACAATTTTCTACATAATTAAAGCTCTACATTATTTAAGAGTGTCCTCAATCTTTAATAGATTGTTAATTTTTAACTTCGTTGAGCATAAATTAAGATTAACATAATTAGAATATTAATGAACACTTCGAACAATAACAGAATTATATATTCCTTTTGATCATTTCCCAATTTTTCTTAATACAAAGAGAATCAATTGTAAATGTTCACTAATTAAAAAATAATTCTATTGGCGGAATGGACGAAACTGTCAATAGGCTAAGAAAGTTGTTTTTCCATTATTTCTGTAGGGATCTTTTTTTAATAAACGTTCAAAATTCCTTTTAAAATACAGCCAACAAAAAAGTATATTTACGTTTTTTCCATCCTAATTTTCATCAATAACATTAACATGTCTTCAGCTAATTGCTGTCAAAGTTAATGTGTTAATTAATATGAATGTACTGTGGGACATGAAACTGATTACCCACCTGTCATTATAAATAGGCATTGAACAGCCAAGAAGTAGGAACAGATTTCATTTCAATATTCTCTTTCTTTTAGAAAAGACTTTTTCGCATAAATATTCGAATCATAGCAATTATCTCTTTTATTCTCTCTCTTATGTTTTAATTAAATAAAACAAAGACTCATTTCATCATTTATTTCGCACACAAATTGAATAATTTTAATACATTTTTTAATAACTTAGAAGGTAAAATAATTATCGTTCCTCAAGGATCCTTGAAAACACGTGATCAATGCCTTTGACATAGAACCTCTGAAGTTTGCTCGATGGCTCTCCACATAGCCTTTGAATTGTTAAATTTATTCTAGATTTACTAATTGAATGTTTATTTATATTACGAAGGTTATTACCGATAATAAACATAATATTTATTATGGCTTTCGAATTTTAATTGAAATTAAAATCATACTCACAAAATTATAATTGCTACTTCTCGTGTTTAACATAAAAATAACTTAATTGGTATTTTGATTAAAAAGGGCAATAACCAAAATAAAATTAGATATAATATCGATAAATGGGCTTTAATATCCAAAAGTAAATTTTTATTTAAAAATGCTGTTCACTTTGTACATTCTTATCTTGTAGTTAAGTAAATCCTAAATCCAATTCCAACTTGACAATAATTCAAACTCGCAGCTAACATATAATGAAGCATATAAATTATAATGAATTCTTGATGATTAACGCTAATTACATGAAATAAATTGGTTATATTGAACATGACTCGCTTTAAATATTCCGATCGTATCACCAGAACTAAAAGCCATTAAAAATTAAATCATGTTTATAATAATGGAGTTTAAATATAAAATGGACGTTTAATCGTAGCACATTTATAATATACGATGTTTATATCAATTAATTATTTCACATATTGAATAAACTTTAAAGTTATTTATTTATCTCAAATACAAAGCATAATTATAGATAATTATAAAAAAAGTACAACGTCTATACAAAATCTCTTGAGGCTTTATAATATTTTATTCTCTTCTAATTAACTCTTCACAACATGCACGGTCTTAACACGTTAGCTGCAAAACAGGGCTTGAAACACCCTGTCCGTGTCTCGTCGTTATAGCGGTAGGAAAAAACTTTAACTTCTCTGTCGTGCGGGAGGCATAACTTCCATCTGGTTCAGTGTAGGAAAGTGATATCTATATATCTGAGATGTGCTATTGATTCCTAGTTCAATGGTATACTGACCTTAATACCGGGTTTCTTAGACCTCGTGCCGCACTGAACAAATAAAAATTCTAACACAGTGCGGAACGAGGTTGCGAACACCTCGTACCACCACGCACCTCGTACCGCACCCTAAGCTAGCTTCACGCGGTTAGTGTTGTGCAACGCATTCGAGACTATTTGTGGAACAACTTATTGAAGCTTTTACAAAGAAGGACTTGAATGTGGATACAGGTAATTTTCAAACATCCTAACTACTCGTTATAATAAATATCGTTAATAGAAACGTGAATGTGACATGTTGAGTAACTTTCTTCAAATAGGTTGATAATCATGATTACTATTAGTGTGTTTGTTCATTGAATCAACTAGCGGCAAATCCAAAACACCCGGCAATCGGTGTATGGCTCATCAAAATTTAACTCTTGCCCAAGTCAACAAGCCAACAAACAAGGCACATCATCTCTTAAAGGGATACAAGAAGAGTAGATGTGTAGGATGTTACGAAAAACTCCGCACCTTCTTAACAAGTCGTGAGGCCGAAAAAGGTAAAGAAA
Organism: Colias croceus; assembly: GCF_905220415.1. Classification (NCBI taxonomy): domain Eukaryota; kingdom Metazoa; phylum Arthropoda; class Insecta; order Lepidoptera; family Pieridae; genus Colias; species Colias croceus. The sequence continues at coordinate 9,579,803 of NC_059541.1, read as the reverse complement.
ATTCTCACAGAATGCACTGGTTGCAAACAATATTATTGTTTGGCCTGTTTTAATGAAAAACATCCATAAGTTTGATAAATAAATACAATTAAATAAAATCGATATTTCTTTTCCCATCACTAAATTATATGAAAAACTGCTATTGTTCAGTGCGGTATGGGGTACATCAGACCCCACATTTTATTTTACCCCTAGAATCTAAACTAACTAATCTAACCACGGGCGACGGTAGATTTAGGTTAATGAACTCATTGTTAATAATAATCACGACAAAGCCGCACACTTTGTCTTATTTGGCGCCAAACAAACGATTTTGGTCTCCTACGGGCGGTGGGGTTTAATATGCCTCGTGCCGCCACAATCTCTGGTATAGGACAAGGTTTAAAACGACCCGTAACGCAGTAATGGAAAGTACAGATATTTCTGTGCCGCAGTGAACGTGTTAACATTATAATTTCTATAAAAAGAATAGAAATAAATTCAAAACAAACATGGCTGAATTAAAACAAAAACCCAAGCTTCGCTATTTAAGTTCGCATTGTGAAGATTTATCTCTGGGCTGTATAGATGTTATAGTGAATAGAATGATTTGATTTATTCGTCAAATCGAGGGGATCTCAGCCAAAACCGATTCGTTCAGCAATTTATAACTCTCTTGATTTCGTTAAATCCGCACTAAGACTTGTTATTAATACTGTTTGATTTATTTCACGACCACTTCTATTAATCCCCGAGTAGAATTAACTTTTGGAACTTTTATTAAGATATGCTTACTGTTTTATTATTCTTCTAATTATTTTAACTCTTTCTACAAAGCAAATCATACTTATCCAGTTTATAAACCTAACAGAATACCTACCTCGACAGATTCTTAGCTATAGGTACCAAGATTTATATTCACCGTATTTTATCAGTACATATTTTATAAAACCACAACAGCAGTACTTTCAGAGAGACACCTCAAGTTATATCTATTTGAAAGTTAATAGTTTTTATCTATTGTCGGGCGCTGGGGCCAGTAAAGGTAGAAGGTACCACGTGTGATTTAAAACAATATTGCTTGAGCTAAATTAACTGCAGGTATTATGAGTCTAGACTCTGGATACGAGCACGTTCCTTACAAATTAAGGTGACATGAAATATTTATTTTTCACCAGAAAAGCCCTGCTTAGTATGAACATCGTTGAACTGGATAAAATATTGAGTCAGTTTTTTAAGAAAGGTAAGGTTTTGATTTTATGAATAAGTATCGTGCTATTAGACTGGTAAGCTGCTGAGCGCAGCACTTTTCCCTCAAAGTTAAACGAATAGTAAAATGATGAAAAATAAAGACTTTCTTTTTATATTAAAATTTTGAAACATAACATTAGGAATTAACTTGTTAATGTAAGTGTAAAAATTACGTGTATTAACTGTTGCTTGGCATGAGAGATAGTAGTCCGGTTACTGACATTACCTACATTTTTTAAAAGTATCCTTCAAAATATTCCCAGACTGTTGGAATCAGTTGGAATCAACCTACTTTACTTTACTTGAATGGCAAACATAACTACCGTACGACAAGCAATATCTGTTTCCCGTGCAATTCTCCGCGGTAAAAGCTAATGTTATATCGAAATTCGCTACTAACAGTGCTTTAAAGAAAGCACCGGAACATTTCCCCTTCCCACAATCCTCCTTTCTATTTATGCATCCTTTATTTATACAAATTGCTAGCTCGGATAAAAATGATGTCGTTCTACACGTTGATAACAAACGCTATCACTGAGAAATATTGCGCCAATATTACAGGAAACATTACCTGAGGAAGGCGCGAGTATTATAGTCAAACGAATCGTGTAAAATGTGGCATAATTGTGTCGGAATATTTAAAATGCGTTTTCTTGTCGGGGCGGTAAGGTCGATTTTGGTCTGTTACAATCGTTTTGTGGGTAGTTAACGCGTATCACGCTTCGGATTGCTTCAACCCAGGTGGAAAGCCTGATCGATTACGTTTAGTCACTTGCGACGCCCCAGGCAGTTAAGATGGGTGTACAACTACTATTATTTAAATGATTGCAATAAAATACGTAATTTGTTATTTCTTTAAGAGATTCAAATACTGTGTCTACGAGAAATATAACTGAATGATGTGTAATTTATTTGATTTTAGCAATTTTTGAGATTTGCATTGCCTGGTTTCCCTATGGTTTGAAAGTAAAAATTAAGTAACTGAAGACGCTTTCATGTCCCATTTTCAGAATATTTCTCTGTACATTTTTGTTCCAAAAACTATTAAATTTATGAAATCGTATCGTTATAGAAGCTATAAATTCAGTCTATTGCAGTCTCAATACTTTTAAAAATCATTTTGGTTTCAAATTCTCGCAAGGCTTATAGTGGCTTAGAATCAACCCTCCAATGGCATGTCCATATTTCTTTGGTTGTCACTGCACCCTTTGTTTTGACACAAGAATAATTATTCCTGACGTATTGCTTATTCGTCAGTTGTGACGGTTGATGTACGATACAATTGAAATTTTCACCAATTTTGATACAGCTGTAACACGTCATGTCCAATGTACATGCATACGTGTATATTTCAATTTATATCTTTGTATATTGTTCCATTGAAAAGTTTATATTATATTTCATGAAAAACTAGTGGAGAATTCACCATTTATATGAAATTTTATTGTATTTTATAGAATCAGTATAAATACAGAAACAAATTTATAACGTTAGTATTAATTTACTTAAACAAATGTACATAATCTGCAAGCTCATTATTTTAGCCTATAAAGTTATTCATGAAAAAAATAATAATGTATTCATCAATAATAAACCATACAATACACATTACGTAATTTCCGATATATGTAGATGAGGCAGTATAAATCACATTTATTTGTTCATTCAATGAATCGTTATGCTCCGATACACCAAACATTGTTAAGTATAGATAAGACGTCTCAGTAAAAGTCAGAATGTACGCTGTTTGCTCCCCGTTTCCTGGAAGGAAGGCGTGATGAGTTCGTCACAACTTGTTCACTCCCTGCCTAATAGACCTCGTTTGTTAAATCACCGACGATTTCCTTTAATTACGTATAACAATTTCTTTTCGGAGTTTCGCAAGACCCCCCAGCTCTAAGGGAACTTTGTAAAAGATTTTTCTAATGATCCAAAACCTTTTGTAAGTCAAGATTGAGAAAATTGAGCACACGGTCCTCAAATAACCTTTTCACGAGAATTATTATCAGTCATCTATTACGTTAATGGTTTCGACCATTATATTGTGTTTGTTTTTGTACAAATTATTTACAAAAATGTTAGGGACAAACATACGACTACAAAGAAATATACATTTATATTGTCAGATACTTATTGGCAATAACTTAGGTACTAATTGCACAGGTGAATGAAAAGGTTTTCGTTAAGACATCGTTTAAATTAATACAAATACGTGAAGCAAGGCATAAAGTTCTGATGTAAGATGTAAAATTCAACTATTACAAGCTATACAAAATACAGCGCCTAAAATATATTTTTATTTAGCAAACAAATTAAAATACACTTCATGTACAGTGCGACATAAAAGAGATGAAATTAATTAATTTGGAACTAATTTTTTTTTCATTATCTGGCAACCCTGAATTATCAATGCAGCTGTCAAGTTGAATAAAAATTTGTTGTTTATTTGGTGAAGTTGAGATAAAATTGTTATTTTAAACAAGAAATTTACTCAAAAAAGGAGAAATCATGAAAAAGGTTAAACGTAGCGGTGTCCGTGATGATATAAAGTTTTCATTCGGTGTTTCTCATAATTTCAAGCTGAAAAACGAGAAAAATATTTGGAAAACGTTTACAGACGTACAGCAGATTATACCGGTGAGATTCCATTTATTTTTGCTCAGTACTACGTAAAATAGAATATTCCATTAGTGACGAGTGTTTAATGTACGTATCTATGGCGATTATTACGTTTTTGAAATTTAATTTGAGGTTATTTGTATGTAAACAAAAACTAGTTTTTATAGTGCGACCAGCACAATTTGAGTCAAGAAGTTATATCCAATCCAACCAGCCTTAAATAGTATAGTGATAACTATTTTCATACAGCTATCTATGAATCCTTACTTGCTACTTACTAGAGTGGACGCAGGGATCCAAAGTGAGTCTTGGCCTCCGACATAAAAAAAAATAGTTTTAAGCTACTAAATAAATATGTTAAATGTACTATTTGATTTTATTCATCTTAATTCATTTGTTATAGGGGTTTCTGAAAGCACAGTACACAGGATAGTGGAGCAAGGGAGTAAAAATGAAGGAGAATATCTACAAAAAATAAATAAAAATATGTAGTTTTCAAATCACCTTGTTTTTTTTACCTGACGGACCCAGAAGGAGCGTAATGTGTTTGAGCCTTAGGTTTGAGCTGTATGTATGTATGTTTGTTTGTTCGTATGTTTGATTCTATGTGCGCCTCTGCAGTCTAAATGGCTTGACCGATTTCTATAAACTAATTCCAAATACATTTAAGTAAAATTTGACCTAGGTAGGTCATTTAAAATACTAATGTATTTTTGTCTTAAATTTACACGATGATGAATGAAACAACTTTAAATCGCGGTATTTATTACTTTTTATTTTTTTGATTTTTATTCTATAGTATCAAGATTGCTTGCGTCGCAGTATCAGTGTTGCTATATGAGCGACGGTGGCGCCCTCATTTTTTGTCATCTCTTTTGTGTCGCACTGTATAAGTCATTTTATTGTCTATATATAAAAAATATAAAGTAGTACGTGATTGAACATTTAATCTTTAAACTATAAAACGAGGATACAAATTGCATTACCTTGACATTTCATAAGCTGTATGCATCCGTAGAATTTTATAACTGCTATCGAAAGTTGCAGTGGCACAGAACATATAAGATTTGCAAGCGCTTAACATACTATGAAAGTTTTACAGCAAAACGCGCCAAGAGATTATTTTCACTATACTAAGCTCCATACTTGATGTATTTACCGCATACAAAATCATATTTATGCAAATTTAAAGTACACCGTCCACTGTGAAAATACTGTTTATGTTTTTGAATATTATCCTTCTGAATAAACGTAGAGCTAAGTCTGCAAGAGCTCAATTTAAAATATGCTCGCTTAAATGCAAAAATTTGCATTTTTTAAAATATAACTTCATTTACGTTTCATCTTTAAGGCGGGAACAACCCCTTTAAATTTTTGCTTTCTTTTTATACCGCTGAAATTAGTGATGAAAGCGAGGAGGTTGTATTAAATAAAATACATTTATAATTTTTTGACACTGGCAATCAAGCTGCGGCATTTAAATAGGTCAGAATATTAACAAAACAAAATTGTCAGTTTTCTACGCTCCTCTGCTTTCTCTGAATTTAATTGGGTTCTATAGCTAACTCAAACAAAAAGTTTTTGAATAATTATGATAAACTTGAATTTTGCTATTGTTCGATAGATAGGTACTGCTCAGAATGCAAAATAACTTTGATTATTATAAAATATTCCTTCATAACAGGATAAAAAAGTTTTACTGATGCAATGTTGGCTGTACTGTATCCAGTATAAAGCGTTTTCTCTTAATTAGCTGCAACTTACGATGCTGTTCGTATTACTAGTGTGTTTACTTAAGCTTTTTCTATCCTGCTTGTTTTTTTATGTATAAAAATATACCATAATTACAAATTGAAAATTATTTGATTAAATGAAAATTGTTCCAATACTTTTGTAGGAATAAAAGTCATGTTAATTACATCACTATTATTTTTGGTTCGTTAGATTTGCTTCCATTGATGATTGCTTTATTAGGATTGGGAATTAGATGGTAACTTATAGGTATTTTCAAAATCTAGCGAAAATAGACCTTATTAACTAATCCAATACAAAATATCAGCAATAATAATTATTTTTGTTTGAATGTTCAAACTGGATACCTTAGTAGAAGCGGCTATGGGCAAACAATCCTGGCTCGAATACACCGGCTGTTGACGAACTTAAATTGTGTTTCCGAACCGAGTGTTTGCCTTCCAAATGAAACTACGACTAGATGGGAAACGAATATACTAAATATTTGATTGTAAGAGCTGCTTTTTGTTTCCTTTCAGTGTTATTAAACTGGAATGTTCTAGATAGAAGACAATATATATACAAATACGTTTACACACTGTATCGGGACATAGATCTAAGGAAACTTATTACAAATTAGGTTTTCCAGGATTTATTTCTTTAATGGCAACAAAATTTAAATTTTAGATCTCGGATTTGATTGGTTACTCCCCTAGTTAGAAGACATTTATTCTAATTTTACTTTATTAATAAAGAAAACAAAATTTTACCCTTTTTCTAACATAATTTCGTGATGAACTTATATGAGGTTTGTTATCAATAACACAATCGTTTTATTTAATTGTCTATACAAAGTTATTATCATTGAAGACGGTTTTGAATTCGATTATCGCAAAATTGAGGAATTGTCGATCCATTATCGTTTACGGAACGTAGTTAGTTTTCCATTAATATTGAAAGGAAACTGGCGTCTGCAAATTACTATTATAATATTCATTATTATATCCACTATTTGTGAATTGGACACAGATGATAATATATCATAAGTACTTATTTTTATAAAACAATTAATTATTACTAGTAGGTATTTTAGGAATAAAAATTAATCATTAACATTTCAGCTGCAACCACTTTTTGTTATAAGCCAAACTATATGATACCTAGATATTTATTGGGTCCATGATGATACTAAGGCTTTACATTTCCAGTAGGTATTATATTTTGCACCTACATGCACCTACATTCCTTACACACACGCACAACTAAACACATACAAATATGTATACACTCGTACCAGCTAAAAACAAACACACACTCGTACACACACATTCACGCTTATGTACCGGTATAATAAAAAATTTTCACGTATATGTCACCAGTCACAGTAAATACCTCGAATACTGTACATACTATAATATAACAGCGTACAAACTCAGACTAATGAAGTGGGTATAACGTATGTTAAGTCTGAATACCAATTCATATCACAATATATCTCCTGGAATAATAACGTCTTCAGGCGGTACCAACCAACGAAATTAAAGGGCGTACACCTTAGTAGCTGTACGAATATAAAAAAGAAAAAAATTATACCTCGTTCACGACACAACATAATATCACGAGTAAACACAATAACATGATAAGGAAAATTCAAGTGAATGACTCTAAGGCATTTTCATTATTATTGTTATATTAAGTTCACAAATAAATAGACGTCAAATTTCTCAACATTTATATATTACAATCATTTCAGAAAGCCCAATAAATAACCTTCGACCTTGACTCGGAATGATATTGATTTACTTTTACATTTGTGAATTCTTCGTTGTTATGTGAAACGTGAAATTAAATTATTTACACCCTCACATCAAAAGTCTGAGACCGACGACAAGTCTCGTTTTGTTTATTTTCACGAGATTACATCTTTCATAATGCAAATAACCCTCGTTTCGTACGGACAGCTAATGTAAATGATGCAAAAATAGTAATAAACATTATGCTATGTTTGTGTTGATAATATTTTTTATTTACCTTAAGTAACGTAGCGTATTCATGGTGATGAGTTTTGGAATGAGCTCTCTCGTCCGCTGATTTTATGGGTGCAAAACATGTTCTTCCAAATGTAATTAGGTGTAAAAACCCTTTGAAGTTGACACTCACATTTTATATCTTCAAATTAACATTCTTGAATAAAGTAAGAGAAATTGCGTACTGAAATATTAAAAGAAGGTTTTGAGCTCGTTACTTAAAATATGTTACAGATTTTAGCAGGCTTTATAAATATTTAAATAGTGGTTTATTCAAATTGCTCCTCGTAAATAGCAATTTCTATTTAGCTCCTCGTAAACACGTGGCAGACTTTTTCCAATACACCTAAGTTGAAAACTGTAACTATTCCTTATGGAATTATCTTGATGTAATATATTAGAACATATTATATGCCAATAGAAGTAACGTATAACATAGTGGAGTATGGGGAAGTTACATTTAAGATGTGTATTTTCTGATCAATTTTTTCTTTATGTAATTTAGATCAGACTTCTCTACTCTACTAGATCGAGACAAGTTTTAAAAATCCCCACTGGGAATTGAACACAGGACTCTCTGGTTCTACGCTCACGCATTAACCTCTCCACATATAAGTGGAGAATTATCCTGTTAAGTATTTGCTTATATAACCCTTTAAATGAAACAATAAATGAACAATATTTACGCCGAATCCTAAACCCTCAGTAAACTCCACTAAAGCCACTCGCTAAAAGAACATTAACTTAAAACTATAACGGACAGTTCGCCACTAAACCGTCCTTTGGCTCAGCAAGCTGATAAATTAACCCCCTCCCCGTCCCCTTATCCTCACAGATATTGTTTTCTTCAACCGCCACTTAGAAAAATTACTTTGTTCCCATTAAATGAAAAGAAGATTCAATATAGTTGCTTCGCTGCAAGATTCACGTTTTTACTGCAATCTTATAACTCTTTTGCTACGCTTCTGTGTTTCATTTCAAAAGGTATCGTTTCAGCATTTTATTATTGTCATATGAAAAGGCAGTCTGTTTTTATGTACATAGTTATAACAAGGAATCCTTACACGTGTATCTGTGAATTTTATCACATCCGTTTTTCTCGGAAATTATTTGTACAATTCATGCACAGTAACTCGATACATACTTTCGTCAAATAAATCTTGATTTGTTTTATATATGAAGTTATCATTAAACAGCAATAATAATCGTTACAGGAATGTTTCCTGTAAAATTGTTATTAAAGAACGGATGAAAAAATGGTCGAGTTCAATTTCGAAAATTCGTAAAAGGTTCATAGGTACCTACTGTTTTTTTTTCGGTAGCTACAGAATGTAAACCTGATTGTTACCGTCATACAATGTTTTCCTCCCATGAATAAAATCATTCCAAATATTTGTTCATTTCAATTCAATTTCGACAGCAAATAGCCGTTTATTTTCTCAAAACAATCAACTACAATAAACTTTCAGAGCGTTGCGACTGAAATAGAGAAAGATTTAATCAGCAACTATCGTTTCCCTTCATCATATCGCGATCCCTTGTAAATAGCAAATATTTGTTACATGACATAATCCGTCTGTCAACATACATTTTGTGGAACCCCCGACACAGCCCTTAAGTATGTAGGCGTTTGAAATCTGAATGATATTGCTCGTATCCGGAGATATATAGTCGACAATCGAGACAAATTGCACAACGCACTTACCGTGATACGTGTAGCGTTTCAGGTGGGTCAGAATTGGGTGTAATGTGGATGTGGCACGGGAGAGGAATATATTACCGACTTATATACAGTAATGTAAGGAGCTGATGGAATCCTGCTGGAATCTTAACAAACCTGTTAGTACATCGAATTAGAAACTATCGATTTGGTTTAGCACTCATCAGGGGTAATTCAGTTAAAGTTCTTGGTGAGAGGTATTGGCTTCTGTTTTAGTAAATAAATGAATTGCTTTTTAAGTACACTGTAAAGATTTAAGAATAGATCTGTTCAATTCATAGGAGAAAATCAAATTGAAATATGACAAAAATAATATTGATTTAATAAAATATTTTTTTTTTTAATTATCTTTGTATCATAATGATTTCATTACAAAGTGCCTCGCGTTTTGGCGATGCGATGTTTGATTGTAAATATAATTATCATCATGTTTTACTTTTAAATTAAATAACATATTATTATTTCTAATTACGTTGTTTTCTAGATGATAGATGTATATGCTAAAATATAAATGAGTCTGCAAAATAATTATATTATCACAATGGCTATACAATTTCTGGTAAGAAATGTACCTAGGTATCGAAGAGTGGCGTTCGGTACTTCCCCAGTGTGGCTAAATCCAGGTCATGCAGTCACAAACATATTTTTTAATTGGTGTGTTCTAATCTTGTTCATAAAAAGTCCCGAGTATCTGTACCTTACGGTTTTAAAGCAAATTCAAATATTTTTAAATATATTGTGTGGTTAACCTCATATTATAATTTATATTTGTACTATAAAAAGTTCTTATCATTTTTATTTCGAACTCACGTTGAGAGGACGTTTTCGTTACGAACATAAACAAAACAATTGTTTTTGATTCCCATTCCTTAACTGATAGTTACCTACATAATAATTAAAACATATTATTTTTGTATTTTACATAGTCAAATCACTCCTGACTACGTTGCATACACAGGTTGCATATTAAAATGGACACTCAAAAATACTGAAAGGTTACTTTTCCTTTTAAATATGTATCTTTTAGAATCTTTTAAATGAAAATAAATTCCGAATATAATTTTAAAAATCAAAACTAAAAAACAAATGTTAAAAATAAATACAATCAATTGCGAACACGTTCGCATTACATTCATATCTTTTTTAATCTGTGTAAATTGGAGCCATCATAAAGATTGCTCCAATTTTAAAGATTAATTTACACAACGATATTAAATGAAATTCTGTAAAGTAATTTGCAGTTGTGGTGTTTGTGGTTACTACCACTTTCAATAATGTGATTTATTATAATAGACTAGCTTACCGCCCGCGGCTTCGCCCGCTTTCTCTAAAATGATTTGAGATTTAAACTATCCTATCTCTCAAGTTGGATCGAACTGCACATGGTGTGCGAATTTTATTATAATCGGTTAAGTGGTTTAGGAGTATATTGAGGACAAACATTGTGACACGAGATTTATATATATTAAGATATGTTTTACCATAAAAATTAAATAAAAATCATCACTTCTTTATACATTCATAAAAAGGTTTCGTGTGACACTTTATTTATGTTGACAGAATTAAGAAAAGCGTAAAACTCCATAAGTATAATATATTAATTATTATTAAAAGGAAGAGGAAAAAAGTTATGGTATCTTATTATGAGTTGTCTCTAATTACTCGTAAAATTATATCAAAAATATATAGGTAATATTTCTTACATTGAAAACACTTCTGGTCTAATTTCAATAACTTCAAAGTAAATGCGTTGTTACAAAGTACCTAGTGCTCTTTAATAAACATTTCAATAATATTCTTATCATTGAAGTATTTCCAAGTACAACAAAAGCACATAATGTTCAGACACACATCTCTGCTTTAGCAGCTATAAAGTTCATATTTGCGTGAGTAACAAATAGATTTATCTACTTGCAATTCAGTAAAAGAGAAATTGACTCCGGGTATTCCCTCTACATCCAATATTTATACACTCGTCTTGCAGCGGGTTGGAAGCACTATACACCGAAGTTATGAATAAATCGCAATTCATTACTCCTTTTGTAGGAATACATGTCTCACATTTCTTCTCAAATCGAGCAATGTATGGATGGGTTGTGAAATAATTGCTGAACAAATTTGTGTAGTTCGGTCGTGGTGCACGTCATAAGGCAATGCATGAGAGTATGGAAGGTGTATAAATAACTCAATCTGGGCCGTCATTTTATAGAATTCAATTGGTTTTCAACATGAAGACATACCTGGTAGTAATATTTGTTGTCATCTCTTTTGTGGCGGCGCTAGAAGCTGAGGACGTTTCCAGTTAGTTCAATTATATTCTAATTTCTAATATTTATTTTTCATTATTTAAACCGCATCAAGTTTACTTCTAGATTTCGCTGGATGAAGCTTTAACGTGAAAGTGGTATCACTTAAAGTTACATATATATATATTTACTTGCCATCCAAGAAATTCCTAATTTCAAGTAAACTTCGCAAACATGCCAATTCAATGGATTGGTGGTTTATTTTATTTACACAGCAGCAGGTTCCGATTTACTTTACATTTTCAAATTAGATAAGTTTGACCTAACTTCTCATCTCAGAATCAGAATATATATGTACTACCTATTTACAAGTAGATCCTTTACTTTTATCTTCTTCATTAACTACAAAATACATTTTTCTTAACAGGTCCCCACCTGATCGCGAAGCGGCAGATAAATAAGCCCCAGACGATATTCGTGAAGCCCCCGCCTGGATGCATATTTTACGAATGCATTGCTCAGTGCAGACAGCGCGGACATCGGAGTGGTGGATACTGTACCATTAATGGATGTGTCTGTTTGCGATAGTTTCTTGTGTTAATGTAGAAAACTAAGTTTAAATATGTGTGTTAAATTATTTCAATATCATGTTTGTCGTCCATATTTTAAGTTAGGCTCTTTGTTAATCTACTACACATGGTACACATGTTATGATGTTAGATAGGGAAGTAATTTAATTATGATTAATTGATTAGATTTATTACGTCAATAAAAAGTCACCTAATGAAAGTGTTCAATCGTTGTTTTTTTACCATTTTAAATTATAACTTATTATACGCTATAATAACGATTCATAATAATTAAAATTATTGTTTAATAAATATCTACTTGCATTTCAGTTATATTATATACTCTTCGTTATAGTTGGTGATAGTGGTGAATAAATCTTCTACATTTCAATTTTAATGAATAAAAGCGACGTACAATTTTAAATGTACCTATTTAGTACCTATGGCTTGTTAATAAAGCTACCTCCTGTTTCAACTCTTAAAATAACAACTGTTCAGCACTGACAACAGAATCAAAAAGAAAATTTATACGAAAACGTATATTTGTCCCAGAAAAACACGCAAAGAAAACTGACTACAGGAAAAACGCAAATACAGACACTCAACTTTTATATAGCTGTATGCCTCAGCAATCGACACCCCTGCCAGTTATAAGAACGTCACCTTCCTTGACAGTATTGACAAAATGTCGCTTGTTATCGCTTCGTTTAGTTATTTTCCGCACAAAGACTACTAGGTCTACTCCGAAGTTATTCATAATGAGCCACTCGCAATAATTAATAGGCTTGCTGCCATTTAACGAAGTGAACTCCCCGAAGACTCAGAAGATATTTCTCGCCCTTTGAAATATTTCCAAAGGATATTTTTCGATATTGATTATTCTCTCGACGGTCGCTTTGTAGCACGTCTCGTTAGAGAGCTTGTAATTATTGTCCGCAAAATAGAAAATATTCGAGTTGCCAACAACAAAGATATTATATTGAATAAAGGGAACAGCTCCTATCCGGCCATGTCAACACTGGCTGGCTAATATTTTTATGTTTTATTTATGTATATAGAAATTTAGTTGTTTGTGTTCATCGTAAAAAAGTGATAATCTAATAATGACGATTAACACTTATTGAGTATTGGGGACTTAATTTTCCAAAATAAAGAAAATCTGACACGCGTAGGTAGTTAATATGAAACCACATCCATATTAAACCAGTCAATTTGATAGCGTAGATAACATGAATAGTCTGAGGTTAAACAATAAAAATCTTTGCACGGTAAAGTGGTTCTAATGCCTTTGTAATATGATATAAAATAGGCTGCCGTTTGCTAAATACATTGCCCGAAAGTCGCAACTACAAAAGTAAGAATTGGGATGTAACTGCCAAGTCGCTTTGGCTCGAGGCGAGTCGACCCTAAATTAAGTATCCAGTTTGGTATTCAGTAGTTATCAGAATATCAACGAGTTACGTTGATATTCTGATAAGGTGTGTTAGACTAACCCTAGTGCTTATCACTTGATCGCTTGTTCTTACGAAGTGCTTAATGAAAGATAAAGGTCGAAAATAATATGTACGTTCTGTTGATTTTGAAACAGAAAGGTGGCTAGGCTTAAAATATCGATAGTAACTTTTTTGTGTATTCGAAATCTATAAAAATAGATCTAGGATTACTTATTAGTATAGTACCTAGTTGCTATCTTTTTATTGTATTCAGTCTTTCCTCTGTCATTTCTAAAGTAAACACGTATGTAGCACCTATTTATAGATTTAAATGTTTTTGCCTTATGATAATAAGGTAATACAAACCAAAATATTTCATGTAAAATGTTGCCAAGACTACACTATAGGAGTTGTACTATTAAAAAGTTATCAGATCTCGTGTAGAGCCAACCTTATCCGGCTTGTAGAGACACGGCTTAACTGTACAGGTAAATTAGCTTGGAGAAATTTTTGCATATGTAGTGGTGTGTATATTACTCAGATCTTAGAGCGCGTTTCCACTATATCGTTCAGGCCTATACAAAAATGTTTCGATATCCTAACATTACTATTTAATTTTATACTTATTCCTAGCAAAACTTTTGTTTTCAATAAAAACAACTTTTAATTTGAAAGAAAATGGTTTTGACTTTATAAAAAAAATATATCATTCAATTTCACGTCCTTGAGCAAACGACAAGGCGACTACCGTGAAACAATAAAATATTGTGTCCATTATAATTTGTTTCATAATTAATATTTGACCATAATAATTACGAAACAAAACAAATAAATAAATCGTCACTTGATAGTGGAAAGTGGAAAAACGCACAAAACCAGAATAAACCAGTTTACGCTGTCCGCAGGTGCCAGATGCAGTTGTTTGGTACCGTTAGAACATAAAGCACACATTTCATTCAAAAATTATAATTATTATGTACGTAGTTTAATTGATAAAGGAGAATGACCACGGGTGGTATCGGTAAAATTTGAGTTGTGCCACGTATTCGTGATATTGTTAATTCCTATTTGTATTTATAATGATCATATGTATCACTATTAAGTCTTAATTATACCGAATAAATAGAAATAATATTAAAAGTTTGTGTTTTGAAACATGTATGACCACGTATGGAATCGGTAAAATACTAATTGTGTCACGTGTTCGTGATACCTATACCTATATATATATAATAAAAACTAAAAATAAAATGTTGTTTTATTTTATTTGCTGACCATACACTACTACAAACGCAAAAATTTCTCCAAGCTAATTTACCTGTACAGGCCTCAATTTAACAAACTCTACACCTTAGTTAAAATGTGTGGCTTGGTCCTTTCGCGACGTAAACAGGCAAGGAGTTATTTTTTCTTCCTTTCTTGCCTAGAGCTAGAGCCAGCTAGAGCATATAGATTGTATTCCAACGATGCTGTTCGTACAACTCATATTTAATTTGTTCAAAGTTTATATTGAATTTTAAACTTATTTTTAAAGAAAAAGAAGAATAAGTACGTATATCTTAAATACATATAAAAATATTTTATTTTGACATGTTTTTGTTATGTTCAAATAAGAAGTAATAGCGCCGACGACGAAATTGCTTTTTCAGCGTTAAACTTATTAATAATGGAGGAATAATTCCGGGGTCAGAATGTATTCATAGGAAATTTTATCTTATTCTACCAAAATAAAAAAAAATAATAAGTGCGTAGTTTATGAATTCTAATTGAAAAACAAAATGCCTTTATTTCATGTTTATATTTTCTATTGTTTTTAACGCCTTTCTCTTTAATGGCCAGAATAACACCAACGACATCTTAAAACTATACTTAATTAAAATAAACGAATACTGAATACAAGTATAACACAATTATGCACATTGAATTTCGTTAATGGACTTTTTAAAAGCATTCTCCACAACTTCAATCCTCTGAGTGTAACATAATTCTATTTAATAAGTGGTATTCTTGCTTAACAATATAATGGGTACAAATTTATAAAATTATTTTCTTTGTATTAGGTACTAGCGGTCCGCCCCGGCTTCGCCCGTGGTACATATTAACGTTTTCTCTACATAAGAACCATCCTCGTACTTCAAGGAATATAATAAAAAAAGAATTATCGAAATCGGTTCAGCCGTTCTCGAGTTATGGAATTACAACGAAAAGTGGCATTGATTTTTATATATTAGATTATTTTTAATACTGCTATCAGCTGTTGCCCGCAACTTCACTCGCGAATACAAAATAAATTTTGTAGTAAAATAAGCTAGTGTTATTAAATCGTTCCGTTGCGACGTGAAAGACAAACAAACACAGATTCGCACACATACTCTAGTAATGAAATAAGGATATTCCTTCTATTAAAGGCTTATTAAAGGTGAAAATGACATCACATAACTAATAAAAAGATATAAAAAATAAATAGAGATAATATCATCGTCCTGAAAAAGTTCTATAAAATGCTCTGTGTTGTTTTGAAATAACAGAAACACAAACAAACAAAACATTGATTTATATAATTTTTTGGCTACCAATTTTAAAGGGCTCTACTTTTATACATTAATTGACGTAGGTACTACTTATCAAATGTTTAATAACATTTAAAAATCATTGACACAAATCAAACCATAACAAATAATACTTCAATTTATGGTTCTTTATTAGTAAGGGAAATAAATATGTGGCTTCTTTACTTAAAATGAAACATTGTATAAATTGTAGGAACCATAATATTATTGTTTAATGTTTTAATATCTGTATACCGTATATACTTTGGCTATCTTTCTTCTGGAAATATATCAAAGATTACATCACGAATAGCTCATAAATTTTAAGGTCCAACACCTCTATCGCAGGAACATTTGCCATTCCTGCAAACTCCCGTGCTCCTGCCCCTTGTGTTGCAGTAGAGGCCACAGTCCGTTCTGCATGAAGCCTTGATCATCCTTCCTTGGCTCACTGGAATTCATATTTTAAGTATTATAATTTATCTGATAAAAATTATAAATTATTTTTAAAGAAAGTAAAATATTATTTTTATGGCGTTGAGAGTAAAATTTAAAGGTTTTTTGTTTGTATTTGTTTGTAAGACGATTATTGGTATCTTTAAATCTTACCAAAGAAGTTTCACTTCTGACACGTGTGCTCGGCACACACACTCTTTTTTTTAAATGTAATTGACGTGAAGATATTAAACAAATATACATGATGAAAAATATTTAAATCGAAAAAATTCGATCGCGAGGCGGGATTCGTAAAGCATTTGATTGGTATAAAACTAAATAAATAAATAATATACATTTCGGTAGGATACCAGACAAACTGAAATATAAATAATAAAAACTAGCTTGCGCATTTACAAAAAAGTTTGGAAAATCCAAAAGTGCACGCCTCATAATCTCATCCTTTACAATAAAATTGATTATTTATAAAGGTGTATATAATATAAGTATGTAGATACACTTGTTCTCATGTGCCAATGCTCTTGTACTGTCTCAAAACAGTTGGAAAAGTAAAGAAAGCGGTACCGTAATAATTGAGCTATTTTTCTTGTGGCCCCACCTAGATGTGAAACTGCGCAGGTTTAAGGGACTGACTACCAACTTATTTTTTTAAACCTTGGCTTATAGTATAAAGAATCGAGTTTATAATGGTGAATTTTGAGTACACTATAAATATAAAAAAAGTCGATATTTTTTTGTTTATTTAATAACAATTAAACCACATCGAATCAGACCCTGAAAAATGAAAGGGTTCTATTCCTGAGCATACTTAAGCGTAAGAGAAAAAAAAAGACTCGATTAGTAAAGTATTTCGGTCGCTATCGTGTTAACAAGAAAATCCTCCGCACATACAGACACACGGACGTCCAAGACAGAACTTTATTAAACTGTTTTTTAACTAGTTTAAATAACAAAAATGACATCAAAAATATCATGAATGTTAAAAATAGTGTTTTTTCTTAATATGTGTGTGTATGTATTATCTTACAAGTGCAATGTATGATACATAAAGACATTTTAAGTTTGAAAAATCAGATGTTTTGCGCGAAGTGACAGTAGTACCCACCTCAACGCTTCACTTATGAGGCGTGCAATATAGTGTACACAACCTGGCAAAGTTCAAAATAATAACAGGAAATTTATATATTTTGCACCAAACTGCACAACTCCAACTAAACGAAACAACAAAAGCCCTTATCACTTATAATGAAAAGTTATTCACCATCGTACTCTCGATAAACATTGTTAAAGCGGATATGTAA
Organism: Colias croceus; assembly: GCF_905220415.1. Taxonomy (NCBI): domain Eukaryota; kingdom Metazoa; phylum Arthropoda; class Insecta; order Lepidoptera; family Pieridae; genus Colias; species Colias croceus. The sequence goes on along the minus strand of NC_059541.1, from coordinate 9,561,922 downwards.
GATAATCTTTTTGGTAGCGTACCGGAAAACTGTTTGTTTGTTTTGTGTTATATTACAAAAATAGCGTGTTTTCTTTTACTCGGAAGTAATATAACTCTAAGATTATTTCTCACGAGTATAAACTTCTTTTTGTTAAGTCTTAGTTACAAACAGCGTCACACAGTGATTTATTGTACCAATCGAAAAGGTAATAATTTGATTAAACCAAACTAATATAAATAAACAACTCGCAAATAACATTCAAACGACATTCAGACAACAGAAATAATTGTTCCAGATCTATCATAATAATTGATTAATATAAATAAAATAAATCGAACTCAATCTCACCTATCATAAGAATACACACAAATATTTTATCCATTTATAAAAATAAAGTCCCATGATGTACTACGTAGGTACCTAGTCTAAGTAATGCTTTTACAGGTTAATCAAAATCCAATAATGATTCTTATAGACCGGGAGATATTGACACAAAATTTCGAGTCATTTGTAACAGGATGGCGGTTCTACAGGGGTCTTAGTACGCAATGACAAAAAGAAAAATGATGGTGTGAACGCTGGTACCGGCGGCTTAGTCGCGTGGGCGTTAGTCGAACTCATCGGAAAAATAGCGAAAGTCAAAAGATTTGTAACACAAAAATTTTAGAATTTACCGATAGCCCATAAAAAAGAAGTAGGCGGTAGTGTCATGCCATACTTTTCCGGTGTGACTTACAGCCCGCCATACCGACGCGATTGTGTTGATTTAAAAAAAACAATTCAACCATTTGTACCAGGTTAACTTTTGCACAGGTAACCATCGTCGTGCAGCCGTCGTGCAGCCAGTGAACTAAGTAAGTAGTTTTGTTTCGTAGAAAAATCCCGTACGTATACGCTTAAATTTATTCATTTAGTTATTGACTTTTCTTTAATTAAGTATCTTTTAAAAAGCTGAGACGAATCAGTTGTAAAAACTTGTTCCAATTCTTATTATGGCCTAATTTTACATAATATTGGTTTGAGCTGTTTACTAAGTAGGTATGCTAATAATTTTGCGACCTAATTCGAGGTAAACAAATATTCAATTTGTATGAAATGACGTTAACTTAAAAACATTTTATTATTTTCATGGTAGGTAAAGCGTGAAAAGAGAGAAACCTTTTCACGGGTAAAATTATTACATAATAATATATTATATACCAGCTGTGCCCCGCGGTTTTACCCCCATTGCTCCGCTCCTATTGGTCCTATCGCGATCGTGATGATAAATAGCCTTGCGCGATAAATGGACTATTTAACAGTGAAATATTTTTTCCAATCGTAACCGTGGTTCCTGAGATTGTCGCGTTCATGCAAACAAACTCTTCAGCTTTATAATATTCGTATACATTATAATTATACATTTATTGAAAATAATCACTAAACCGCCAACAAGCTTAACAATACACAAATGTACGATATCTTTAAAATTACATTTACATAATCGCATTTCCCACAAACCATGAATCACAACAGCTTTCACATTAACAAAATATGAACAGCAACAAATATTAATGATGAATCGCGTCGATATGCCATTACTGCTCGTAAGCGATAATTGTTGGACTGGAAACAAACATTTAATACACATTAGCTAATTACGTCGCTATGTTCGTGCCCTGAATTCTAATAGAATTGTTGAATTGGACCTACATTTTACTCGCTATTTTGCTAAATATACAATACAATTATTTACAATTTATTTTAATTTAATTTGAACGTTGAAAGAACGCTTGGACCATAGGACCATAGTAGGACTCTACATACGTATACATATTGCAAACGATTGCATTTAGTTTTTTTCCTGTTATTGTTTTGTTTCAAATTTATTATCTACTAGTGGTCCGCCCCGGCTTCGCCCGTGGTACATATTTCGCAATTAAAGGTAGCCTATGTCCTTTCTCGGATATCAAAATATCTCTATACCAAATTTAATGCAAATTGGTTCAGTAGTTTAGGCGTGATTGAGTAACAGACAGACAGACAGAGTTACTTTCGGATTTATAATATTAATATGGATATAAAATATTATGGCTAGCATGAATGATAACCAAGGTGACGTTTTTAATAATCAGATGTACCATTATAAAAATAAAAATAGCATATTTTTTATTATTTCTAGTTGTTATCAACTCATAATTATTAGGTACTCTTTCAACTTTATGACTTGTTTCAGCTCCAAGTTCAGCTCATTCACTTTAATCATGTAGATTTACCATAGACATTAAAGAAATTTCGTTTCAATATTTTACAACGAATTTTAGCATTCAAAAAAATGAATGCGAAATTAAATCGAGCACTAAGTGCATAATTTCACTTTTCAGCCTTCTTAGGACATTGCATTGAAATCGGGTCACTCGCAATAGTCTTTTATCATATTATTTTTTAACAAAAACATATTTGTTTTGTCTAAAAAGAATAAGAACACTTATCTATACACAAATAAGAAATAGGACAAGTCCTTCAAACAAATATATCGGGGGCAAAGTCTTAAAAATTACGCATAATTTTCCCCAAGGGTTAAATGCTGTCGTGCAGTTTTTGATCGTAAAATCTATTTTGTCGAGTGTGAGAGCCATAAATATGACATATTGGGTCTGTTAAAGACGACCGATTTTATCCATCGCTCAATAAATAATACGCTAATATATAAATGGAATGAAGGAAGGAAAACATTTAATAAAAATGCGTTGAGTCACCGCTTTATTCCGAGCTACGGGTTTTATTGTGACTAAGTATATTGATATGATGGGTGTAGGTATAACATGCCTTTTTTAAATATTAATGCAATGACAATGCATCCTTTATTCGATTTTTATATTCTTATCGCTCTCTTGTGCTATAGCCAGAAGGTAATTGCCGAATATTATTCTATTTTCGATAATAAGGTATTTTAAGATCTTGCGGGCAACAAATGTTTTATCTCGTACGAAGATAAACTGAACTCTTAAATATTAATTCGTAAACAGGTTAATAAGTATCGTCAAAATATATTGTGATGTGTGATAAATAGGTAGCTTAATTGTAGATACATTAAAAAAGAAAGAATAAATAAAAGCAAAAAAGATTTATATACTCTTACACAAACAATTAATGAAAATATACATGACTAGATGAAAATATAATGATCCTAAACACGTATCTCGTAATATTATTATATTGAAATAATATTATTCATAATATAAAAACCATATCATTTATTTATTAAAAATATTTACCTGTTAATGCACAAATCACAATCAAAATGAAGAAAAAAAGTCTCGTGAACGAAGCCATGTTGCAAACCACAATACCTACTTTTATTTTGTAAACTTATTTATTTATAAAACAATTTTCTTTTCATTTTACACCAGTAATTGTTTTTAACTGATGCATGTTGCCTTATCAATAATACGAGAATTATTCACAGTACGTCACGATTTATTGACTATATATTGATAAGACTGTTATTATGCAGTGATTCGTTTTTAATGACTTTGAAAATTTATTTTCGCGCCATCTTGTAGACACTTTAAGAATTAATATAATTAAGTATCTGTAACTTGACAAATAAACTACTGAAACAACTCATTAGGGGGTAAAATCGCCCTAAAATAAAATACCATCTAAATAATGAGTTGTTTTGATAGTATTATATAGTTAATTATTGAAAGTAAAAATTAATATATACTAAGTACTTATGATTGTAATATAATATACCCATCATATTATGATATTTTAAGTAGGTAGGTACCATAGATTATTAGAATTAAATACATATCTTGGAATTATAAACGTACTAAATATGACATTATTTGTAACTATAGAATTAATTCACGAACATCAATTAAGTACTAATTTTTTTGTTTATATAATATATAATCTGTATACGAATGTAATGTAAATAGAGGAGAACTTAATAATATCTTTCCAAATAAACTTTCTTGATTCTAACGTGTGAGTTAAGGTGTAGCTGACATACAATTCGCTGTTGCTGCGTTTCGCTCTATTGTTTCATATTATGCTTCTTTTTGTTTAAATTTTAATAAGTGAACAAACAAATTTAAATCAATTAGTTAAGACCAGGATAACCAGACGAACGAACACGTCAACGAGTCAGAAATTTAATAACCACGACTCTAGGTAGTAGGTATTACAGAATACAGATACGGTATAACAAAACCTACCATTATCAGTTTTTCTTATCTAATTATCCGGTGCTTCCTTCTCCAGGAACACTTCAATATAATAATAACAAACAACACAATGTCTATGATTCATTTAAGCATCAGGTTAAGTCCCGAACGAATGCTATATAAAGTTCCTGTACATTTATAATGTCTCAGTTCTTCCTGTCGAGTGTCGCGCATTTATTAGAATGGCTACTTCCAGTGTTTATTTTTTGTTTTTGTTCTTATACACCGTTAATGGATACGTGACTGTGAATATCTATGAAGGTTTGTACTGTAACTAGAAAGTAAGGAAGTGGCTATTTTCTTGGGTAGCTTAAAAATTACACGATATATAATTTAAGAGAGATTTTTCTAATGTATCTGTATTTGGTAATATCAAAAATAATAAAGAACTAATAGTATGAGAAATTAACCAGTCATCATAATATATTCGTAGGTGGGGGAATAAAAAAAACAACGAAAAATGTAAATCACTGCAAATATGACATATGTAGAGACTTCTGTCAACAACTTGTCTACCACGGTGGAAGCTGTGTTGACGACCATTGCAAATGTGACTTTCAAGGTTCCAAAAGTAATATTTATTACTGTTATGTAACAATTAAATTGTTCAACCTCATCTCACTCACATACAGAATAAATAACAAATCGCTTTTGTAATAATGTATTAAAAAACGTCATTAGCGTACTTATAACAAAACCCATTTTGTTAATTAATAAATATACATATAATTAACTTATTGTTTATTAAGTTCAATTAACTCTAAAATAAAAACCTATTATGTGCTCTATCAGTAAATAAAGGTGTCCTATATCAACAATTAATAATAATTAGACCATTTAAATTGGTCAGGGTTTTCAAACCAACAACGGGTTTCCGTTATTATCATGTTACTATTATGCATATAATTATATCAAGTGATGAAAACGCCTATTTATATTCGTTTCCATTCTTGGAGCATTTTTTAAATTTTTAGCATCATCAAAAGTGGTCACATATAGCGCCTATTGGTAGGTAGTAGCGACTAGCTTGATGTTAAATATAAGATAGCATTTATCGATTAATTCGAATATGTAGTTGAGATAAACTCATTCAAACAATCGAGCTCTGCAAGTATTAAGGAAAATTGATACTAGTTATCATAAAGTTAGAATAATCAATAGAAACACTAACATAAACCAAGAAAAAAGACGGGTTGCACTCCGGGAGTGCCGGCAGAAGTGAAAACTTGATTATTAACGTTCAGCATGTTTGATATTTTGGAATGGTATCCGTCTTACGCATGGAATATAAGAGCTAAAATAAATCCGTCTCACGCTTTTTCGATCAGGCCACGTGTCCTGACGCGAGTTTAAGATTTTAAGTATACCCAACGCCGCTAAAGAAGTTTTCACTTCAAAAACATATATGTAGATAAATGTAACGACATGCCTAATAGTTTAACAAAACTGGATGTTCCGTATAACACGTAATTTATTCATATAAATTTATAAAGAATAGAAAAAATTCGATCGAGTCCCGCCTCGTGATCGAATTTTTTCTATTCTTTGTAAATTTATATTTATAAAGCATTTGAATGCCTTAAAACCAAAAATATCAAATTCAATGTAATATTCAATTTATAGATGCAGATGATAATATTAAGAAGGAAGTTGATGCCTGCAACCCAGCGACTTGTATGCAACTTTGTCAGAGGATGGGATACACCAGTGGAGAGTGTATTGACGACAGATGTCAATGCGATAAACTTCTTGCTGACTATAATAGTATGTATATGAAATTGGTTTGTGTTGGTTACGAGGGGTCTTGTTCAAGAGTAGGTGTTGCCATATAATTATTTTGTTAGTAATTGTTGAGGAATAATTTAAAAAATAAGATTATAAATGTGAAAAAAACTCGACTGATCATTTATGAAGCCTATGCAACTACCACAATTCCGATAACTGCAACGACATCTCATAAATCAAAAGCTGGCTTGGCTTGGCTGTACAGCGTGTCAAAGTAAATATACATACAATCAAAAAAATAATACAAAATTACAAATCCGTTAGAATATTTTCCGAAATGCTTAAAATCTAAAAAAACATCAAACCAAAAATAAATAAAATTACATAAGTAGGTATTATATATAAATACGTGAATCTAAAATTAAATTTCAAAAATAAATAGACAACATAGCAATAAAGAATTTAATCGTAAAAATCCCCTGCACTAACCGTGCCCCTCTCAAGGGAGCAGTATTTGTTAGTGTTGATTACATTCATTGCAATTACGCGTAAGTGTTCATTTATATCGTTAAAGATAAATGGATTATGGTTATGCGTGTTAGTTATAACTAAGAATTAAGTATATTTTACAGAGAAGTTATAAAACATTTTGGAGTATTTTTATGCGTTTAAAAATAAAAAATAATAGCTTAATATATTAGGGTGCTTTTACAGTGTTTGTTATGTTGATGAAGTCGTAACTATTGATCTTAATATTTTATATCTAGAAATTACTATTTATTCCATAGATTTAAATGAACAAACAGCGTTACGCGGCTGCGACTATAGAGCGTGCGACCAAACTTGCCGGCGGCTTGGCTTCCCTGGAGGGGTTTGCGTGGGTGACAAATGCAAATGCGATAATTTCCTCAGCCATGAAATTAGTAAAGGTATTTTTATATTGTTATATCTAACATATACTAGGTTAAGACTAACGCGTCTAATAATGACCACTTTTAATCAATACAAAACTTTTGAAAATTAATTAAACTTCAAAAGTCGTTCTTCTGTAAGTTCAAAATAATTAAATATATAATTAATTATAGATACAGATAAACCTGAAATAAATAGTGATATACATGGCTGTAACTCCCAAGAATGTGATCAACTATGTCGTCGCTTTGGATACCCGGGAGGGATGTGTGTGGAAGACAAATGCAAATGTGGCAATGTCTTTACTGAAGCTGTTGATGGTATATTCTTTTCAAAATTAAATATTATTAGCTTTGGCTAAAAATATAACGTGACACACCCCCATATTGGCATAAGTATTTTGACATTTGATAAGCTAAAATATAGATTTATGTATTGAGAAGCTGTGAAACTGACCATTTATGAAGTGGCAAATGCTTAATACAATTTCCTTATTACAGATGTTCACCAATCTAAGATTCGAAGTTGCAACTACCAGGAATGTAATCAAAGATGTCGCCGGCTTGGATTCCCTGGGGGCGTGTGTGTGAACAATAAATGCAAATGTGACAATTTCGCCTTTGATGAAGGTAATTCTTTCATTATTTTCATCATTCAATTATTATAAGTAGTGTTCTAAAATCTTGCTGTCATATTATGCCGCTATCATTTTCATCGGACTTCAAAAACGAAGAGGTTCTCACATCAACTGTCTTTTTTAAGTTTGTTACCTCTAACTTTTAGACTAGATGAATCGATTTTGAAAATTATTTTATTAATTTGAAAGCTGCGTGCCTCTCCTGTGAATTTAATTAATTTTGGTCAAATTCTGACCATTGAAGACGATTTAGTTTTTTGTAAAAAATTATCTTTGCAATATTTTTAGGAAGTAGGTAGGTATATTAATTTATAATCAATCCTTGCTAACTTTATATATTCAAACTACTGACTTTTTTAATCTAAAGATACTGATGATAATAATGAATCTGGCGAGTTAATAACCTGTATCTACAAAGAATGTGACCAGAGATGTAGAATGCTCGGCTTTCCGGGTGGTGCGTGTGTTGGCGATAAGTGCAAATGTGATATATTATATCAGACTGAAGCACCTGAAATAACTGGTAAGATTTTAAAAGATATAATATGTAATGAACCACATTCACCATTATTAGAAAGGATCTTATTCAGAAGAATTGAAATATAAATAGTATAGTCTTATAAGGGATAATATGACAGCAGCTGGTATAAAGAGTGGAAATTTTCTATAGGCCCTGGAGGGGAAGTGGGTACTTGATATACTGGTGATTGCAAACTTTGCTGAAATGAAACCTTAGATAATAAATAGAATACAATTAAGTAAAGACTTTTGAAAATTCATTTGCCATGCCCGAGAGTCTAACTTACTAAAAATTGTCATCAAAATAAAAAAAACGACGTGTGGCACCCGGGGACTGCCGCGGTAAAGCTATTGCATGCTATGCCTTCAAGCCACACCTCCGCCCGTCAGAGTGGGGAGCGTGAGGTTTTTCGTCACGGAATTTCTCGATTCGGTCCCCGCGCTCAAGGCCCGCGATAGAAGCTATGCAATAGCTTAAAAAAACGTCATCATGAAATTAACTATTCCTTGTAAATGACATAGTCGTACTTAGTAACTACTCCAACCATATAAACACTATTATTCCTCCATCACGTCTAGATTCAGCTAAAATCAATAGTGAATATAGCAGTTGTAATTACCGAGAGTGCGACAGAAGATGCCGCCGTCTCAAATTTCCCGGAGGAGCTTGTGTGAATAACAGATGCAAATGCGACAATTTCCGACTAAGCGTTGATGGTAAATGTAATTCATTTACTTAAGAATCTTCAGAAAAAATTCGTATGCGAAAAAAATTTCAGCAAGGGTTGCCAAGCGAGGGCAAAAATAATTAAATTTAATATTTGTTAAGATCTCAGCTCTCAGTATGTGTCATTATGTAAAGTATTTTCCAATGTAAAATACCAAACCATCAGAAACTTAAATATATTGTAATATCAATTTATTCGCAAATTAAAGTCAAAAAGCATCATTTTCAACTACACGCATTAATCTTTAACTGAATAAATTCGAAAGGCAGTTCCAGTTTCTATGTTTAAACAAGAAACTAAACTCTCTAGATACGACATCAAGCGCGATGGACAACACTCTTGAAGCCATGAAATGTAATTCAACTATGTGTCAAACAACATGCAAATACGAGGGGCTGACCAGTGGTTTATGTATAGAGAACGAATGCTACTGTGATATGGAAGGTAATAAGAATAACAATCTTATAAATGGAATAACATCTATAGGTCTAAGTATTAAGATAACATCGCCAGTCTTATTGCATAGTGATATCCCCAGCGCATTTTCCAACTTGGCTTCCACGGGGTTACCACGCTATGCGTAAGTCGTCTAGGGGGCACAGATCATGGTCTACTTTTATCTGTACTGGGCTATATTTAACCTCTTATGACATTTCAGTTTTCAATTTAGACATCACGCCCGGTTTATTATATCTCTAAGTATGTCTTAAAATAGGTATTGAGATCCATTTTTGTTAAGTGCGGGTAATATGTATTGAATATTTTGTTACGACGCGACGTGCAGTTATTTATAGAATAGGAGAGGAATCTCGAAACTGCAACTAAGGCGCTATATCTAGAATTCCACAAACTTGTCCTATAATACCTGCAGAATTTATTTAACTATTTTATGTACCATTACATTACATAAAATTTAAAACCATTACATTCATTACATTACAGAATATTATTAACATTATTCTAAATCGAACTATTAATCGACCCTGATACTGTGTGGACTGTCAGTAGTTGCCGCGGCCTTATATATATATATATTTATATATTTTAAATTTTTTTTATTTTAAGAATTATTAAACTACATATTTTGTTACAGATGTAGAAGAAAAACCTTCCCTTCGAACCTGTGACGTAATTGCGTGTAATATCATGTGCCAGAGCCTCAATTACATCGGCGGCATGTGCCAGGGTGACGGCTGCATGTGTTATTAATTCCTTACTTTCCAACATAAATAATTCTAAATTGAAATCTGTTTTACGAAGACTTTTTCTATCATCATGTTGAACAAATCAATCAATGTATTATGTACATATCAATTGTTAAATTCGTTATACCTACCTAGTTTTAATTTAATAATAGAAATAAATTGAAATATAATATAATTATACATATATATATTGGATTACGTTATTTGAATGATATTTTATATTTCCTCAATATTTCTCTGGATTACGCACATTATACGGACAGTAACGACTTCATTCCATACCCAAAGTGAACCTTCGAAAAGGTCTCAATAAAACAGCGGACTATTTAAGAGAAAAGTATAAACTGTTCAAATAGCGATGGGACCAGATTCGCAGTTCAATATTAACAAACGTCCAGTGAAAATGACCCGGCCAAGCTGTAATTTTCTATTTACGACCCATAAAAGCATTCATTCCTGCACTTGCTATTGGAAGACCGTTTCCAACGCCTCTAAATTATATATCGCTGAGGAATTTAGTATCGTGAACGTATTTAACCTTTTTACCCTGCCTACGTTTGTCTATTTTTAAAACTTTTGTTTTTGTGTGTATATCTATAAATAGTGCTTAGAGCTTTATTGGGGCTCTATTGTGTATGAACTATTTTATAAAATTTGATTGAAATTAAGTAAAAAACTAAAGTAAGTAGGTATCTTATTATTAATAGTAGGTATTATAAGTAAGCTATATAAACTATATAGTACCTACGCAAATTGTCTTCATTTCTATATTCATCTATGTAGTAATCAAGCTAACTCTCTTTAAAAGACACTACAAAATGTGTTTACTTTAACTCGTTATATTCACATTGTTTCCGCTCGTTCACACACAATAATTAGGTAACCCGTATACAAACGACTTATTCAAAAAGTCGCTCGACAAACGTACGTGACTCATATTAATTTAGCCAAGTTTTAATTAGAGACCCGAATTCAAACCTTCTTACAACTAACTTAATTAACTCCCAAGAACTAACAGTCGCCGGGGTAACTGCGCGTACACAAATTATAATTATCTATACCAACTCTTCACGTTAGACGAAATTAAGTAATAAGCCTACCGAACGTAGTATTCATAGAAATTGCCCATTAAACTTAAGCGAAGTGTATATAGGTAGTTTGAGTAGTTACGATGCTCGCTAGAGGATCTGATTTCAAAGCGGTTATATTGCGATAGTATTTCATGCTTAACAATGAAAAGTTTCACGCAGACAATTACCTAACCTAATTACCTTTTGGGTAGTATTTGATATTTCTACTTACTTATATATTTTAAAGATGAGAAATCGCTGGCGCGGCGGGGTTACAATAGGTACCCGCGGTCTCGCTACTTCAATGATGCGACGGATGACGGAAATCGGAATGCAGTGAAGGAGTCCTTCGGTAGATCACTGGTGGTATCCGTGAAGTCCCACATAACATAGGGTCCTTTTCTTCAGAGCTACATTATGTCGTGAAGTCAGAAAAAAAATTATGCCTAAAATCAAACAAAAAAAACATTCAGAAATCATGGCTTTCTGTAATAATTGTGTATCTGCTCGTCGTTAGTTCCCAAAGTAAATCGTTCCTAACAAAACATAGAATAAAAAATTATAAAAAGGACATATAAATTATTAATGACTAAGCAGAGGACAATATAATTATGTACTTATCAATGGTCAATAAATTACTTTTGACAAGTTACTAACTTAATTAATTGAATGGAAATCGTTTATTGAGTTTTGGCAGTTTGACACTTGAAAATCCGCTATGAACGTTCTTAATTTAATTTAACGTCACCGCACAGATAAAACCAAATTGTAATCGTTGAAAAAAGTTATCTAAAAAAAGTTATATACTTATAGCAACAATTATCTTATTATAAAAATGTTTAAATAAAACATTAAAATTTAAAACGTAACTATATTTATATTAATTAATTTTAAAACTCAGAGATAGATGTGCAACAATCAGAATTAAACAAAAAATATTTAGCAAACAATAAACTATTCCAGGATATACTGTTGGTTATTTTTTTTCAAAATCGTGTCCCATTTTTAAACGATTGTCGAATTCTTATAACCTACCCTAGATAGAATAGTAAATAGGATAAAGATTTTTATATCCCCATGAGCGTGCTTGAGAATATTTTTCAGCTCAATGAACTAGAAAATGTGACGTCATCCTTGTAAGTATAAAAAGAGGATTTATTAGTGCAATTTCTAAATTGATACATTTAAACGATTCGTCAAACGTAGTAACGGCAAGACGTAAACGAATGTATAAAAAAATAACATTGCGAAATGAAAATTAATTATTAGAAGATGGGAATAAATTCATGATACCGTTTAGAATAACTTTTTTTCATTTTTACATAAGTAAGTACCTACAGGTTTTTGCAAAATCAATATTCATTTCAATCCCTACTATCCCTACTAATATTATAAATGCGAAAGTAACTCTGTCTGTCTGTTATAGCTACGCTTTCCCGCTTAAACCTCTCAACCGGTTTTGATGAAATTTGGCACAGACAATCTTTAGACCCTGACAAAGAACATAGGCTACCTTTTGTTGCGAAATATGTACCGCTAGTGTACAATATAAGTATGTAAGTATCTGTTATTTTCTGTAAAACATATTCGGCATCTCGTTTCCATTTCATTAGATATAATTTTTCTTGAGCTAAAATTTCAGCAATTCAACTAGAATTAGGGCCTAATTTCAATTCTATTGTGCACGATTAATATTTGGGACTGAAACTCCCAAATGGGTTGAACGCTTGAGTTAAATTAAATCGGGGATCGACCTGGGACTTCAAATTATAATGTTTTTGGCAAAGTCGTATTATACTTGCTTTTTAACTTTAAATGTTATGTAATTTCAAAGCTCTTATTATAGTTTGCCTGAATCTTTTCCATCAAGTATCATAATAGACGCTTAAAACTTTTAAACAGATGTAATGAGACAATTTTTAAACAAGCTCCATTCGACTATACAACAAGCTATATTCGCGATTGCTTCTTGATTAATCTCTGAAGCTAAAGTTATCAACATAAATCCTAGACATGTTTTAATGTCGTCCGGTGACGCAATAAACGTGGGAAGTAATTAATTTGGGGAACGCGGCGACGCGGCGCGCCGTGAGATGAGTATCAAACCAAAATGTAGGGAGACATTTTATACATCTCACTGACCAGGGACGTCATAAGGGTGCCATGTTAAAATTTAAGCGCTAACCACGCTATTAATGAGACTGCGCTTTTCTGTTTTGCGGATAGCTACATGGCAGATATGGCAATTGATTTAAATACCTAACTAGTGCGATAGATGCGATCGATGTTTTAAAGAGGAACCGAAGCTGGAATTGAAAAAAAATATTTTTAGTTGCATAGCCCATAAATCCATAAATACTTTATAACATCCAGCTACGACTAACAGGAGCGGAACAACAAAGAAAAAATACTTACTGATCAATAACATAACATTTTCTAGACGAAGCATAATGACAATCTTAACTGTTATTCACGTCTGTTAATTACTATTGTACGAGATAAGTAGTAGATACTTGTTGCTGCCGGCTGGCCTCCCCGAAGAGTTAAATCATTTACCCGAAGTTACTCTCTTGAGGAAACCTTCAAAGATAGGCATTACAAAGCTATGTTCCATAGATCATAAGAGTCGAGTTTATTATACATCGTCTCGACTGTAATCCCCGGGGTGGTCAAACCTCGATACCAACTGCCGTATAACCACATTTCACCAAGTTTTGGTACCTACCCAAATAAACCGTATTTACCGCTGTCAATTTACTTACCTCAGTTTAATATCTGTCTTTTTAATCATTCGTAGAGCCTGTGGAAACCTAACTTTTGGTGGCAAAGACTCAAAATACATAATAATATCACCATTGTTATCATGTGATAACTATCTGTCATATTTTCAAAATACTGTCCGCGCTTATAGTCCATTGAAAAGTTACATTTGGGGTTGCATTTTTTAGAGGACGCAATTTTATTTTTTTGATGTGTAGGGGAAAATAGTACTCACTTCAGGGCGCTGTAAATCCTTAGTTATTGACGTAATGAAAAAATGTTGTACATATTTAAAAGTTGTTCCTCAAAAAACAATCTACAAAAATGGTCTGATATCATTTCTTCGTAAAATGATAAAAAAAAAGTTTTATTGAAAAATATAAATAGCTCTAATTTCTGAACATTTTCTCTTATAACTTTTTTATTTATTGTTCTACGACAAAAAGTTACTGGACCAAAATTGTAGAGAATTTAATTTGCAACAAATAATGCTTACAATTGTATTTTATCAGATTAATAGTCTAAGAGATATATCGTAAAAACCATTTCAACCGCTATTTTCAAGATGGCGGCCGTGGGACACGGGTGGCGACCCCACAAACTTGGTTTTAGCTTCACACTGATCCCCCCACACATCAAAAAAATAAAATTGCGTCCTCTAAAAAACACAAAGTTAGGCCAAAAAAATGTAACATTTCAATGGACTATTAGCAGACTGTTGTTTTCACAAGGTTTCAACAAAAATGCGACTAATATGTTTCTTTAGCTTTGTGTTATTTTATTTTGTAATCTAAGCTTTGTGTACTTCATTTCAACTTTTGATATGGTTACATTGTCAATATTTTCAACTTCTTCACGTTTTTAATTTTTTTTAATTTGAGTTGAATCCAGATAAAGGCCTTTTTATGTCAATCCTTCAAGAATTAATAGTCAAAAATAGAGCCGACAGGAAATAATGTAGTCTATATCGATCTATAAAACTTTTCGTGAAAAACCTTTAGTTTAGGACCTAGCTCGAAGTGACGTTGTTGTACGCTTGAAAATTTTCAAGCACTTCAAGCACTGGCAAATACTGTCCATAGTATAATTCTTAAAAATTCAATCATGTAGCAGGTAGCTACCAACATATAAACTTATCAAGCTACCTACTCAATTCATAGATAAACTATAATCATGTAAATTTTCAGAGTCTCATTCAACCTCCATACATCTTCTGTATTATTTTTCAGAAGTTACTCGAACAAATAAACAGATAACACATGAATGTACATACCGAAGAATAATATCACTTCGTTAATAGACTAGGCATACGTAGCAAGCTATGCCGAATATTTCGTATCAGTCGAACGATCGCAAATGGGTCCGCAATATCGGAATACCGACGCCACGGCATTTGCTCGCTAGTTCCGTGTTAATATCACCCTTAATTACAAAAGGTTTCTACCTGAAAACGTGACTATCTCTTAATAGAGAATACAAACCTTTTCTGAAGAACTTTGCTTCGCTATAGATGCTCCTACCGTTTTGTATTGTTCGTGTGCGTAATAATGATAAACTGGATAGGGATTGTTTTGTAACTACTCTATTATCAGTTTCATTTGAAGTATGGAATGTATTTGTAATCGAAAATTAATTAGAGACACGGGAAAGTAAAACCAAATTCCGCTCGACATTTATTTATAGATGAACGATATTTAATTTTAAATTGTTTACAAAATACGTTCTTTCATTCTACGCAGTAACCATAACAAGGAATAAAAAAAAATTCGTAGAGCGTGACAATGATTAATATTAAAAACATTCCTTATCCTGTTTTAACGGTGATTCATCATAAACAAACGATTTAACATCGTTCAAATGATCGTAATTACGCTCCATCTTATTTATCTTAATCCTCCTAAGCGCTAACAACCCTTCCGACTGGATCGCTTTAAACAAATCCTTTCTATCAATCAGTACCCTGCAACAATTAAACGCAATGCCCGACAAATATTTAGGCTCAATTTGTAACAATCCCTTGCTTAATTGATTACTCATTGTTGATCCTGTTAGTTTTAACCTCGTAAATAATTGTTCTTCAATAGACGTTGTTTATTAAAGTGAAACTTCTTTACGGGGTTGGAAAAAAATTTAGTGTAACATTTTTCCGTTACGCGCCATCTTTTTCTTATCCCTACCACGCGTGAATCGACGTAAAGTTGCATATAGTAAATTATTTTTTGAAAAATAAGGTCATAAAGAAGTTTCACTTCTTACGTGTGTACACTAGTACACGCACACATTTTTATTTTAATAAGGGAGTTGGTTGTTGATATTGTGTACAATCAATTTTTACCTACTAGTTTACTTTCCTGAAGTGAGGTCTTAAATTTACACTAGTAATATCTTTTCTATACCTACCTACTTTTTGTCAAAATGAATAGCAAAATTTTCAATGTTTTCATTTCATTTCTAATTTACCAATAGAACTTAGGTGGTAAATATAGAAAAATTAGGTATATCAACCCTTACAAAAATGATACACAACCGACATGGTAAAATATGTAACTAACTCAACAGACGGCAATAAAAAGAATATAAAAAATTAAAAACATAATCTGTTCACTGGATTGAGGTCAACCGTTGTTTGTCGCATCAATAAAACTGAGGTAATACCCAAGTCGTTCATTACAACCGCCTCTCAGCCGTGTCACTTTTAATTACTTCCAAACAGAATATTTAACTTGTCTGAAAGCCGAATTTTCAGCCCACGTGAAGTGGATGAGGAAGTCACTTTTCACACCTCATAATGTCAAATGTCAATGCCATTGAGAGTTAATATTTATTTAATGTGCACTTATTTTGTTATTTAGATCATAAAGTTCAAATCAAACTGGGCGTATATTGAAAGCCATCTAGTTACTAGGTAGTAGTGAAAAATGTGTATTTTTAAGAGAAAAGCGTTAACTTTACAATGACCCTCGAAACCTTATAAACTTCAGCACAGTATAATAATTCTCTATATTGTAGAGTATGTAGACAGTAGACAGTAACTAACTTCGCTGCTGCTGATTTTGACTAACAATATCTTTTAGTTAGTAACTACATATTTCTATTCTAAATACTATCAAGCATTACTGATAATAAGAATGAATGATAATACTGTTATTGTAGGTAACGCTTTTATGTATGTATTTTACTTTTACAAACACAAAAGAAAAATTGTTTCTTTAATCAGAAAATAACACCAACAAGATATTTCAAAGAATATCCTCGTGGTCTTTAATTTAAATAAACATAAACGAATGACATAGAAATTTATTTATATGTACTTTAATGAGCCAGCCCACGTCGGAACGTAGAAATAACAGTGTAAAAGTGTGGTTGTAGACTGCCGAGTGCCGACGAAAATTCTGTTTCACGGTAGCCATGTTACTTTGTTTGCGCGGGAAATGTTTTATAGTTTTTGGAAATGTTACGTTAATTAATTTTTGTATAACTTGGAACAGACCTGTATGCTTAAACGTGTGAATCTAATAATCGATATTTTATTAATTTAAAAAGGAGAGTATGTCGACAAGTATTTTAACAATCAAAAACTTGCCATAAAAGTTGTAAAAATTATGTCCATCGTCAACCTAGACGTCGAATAGGGAGAAGCTCTAACCTAGCAAGAATTTCAGGTAAATTTCATAAAATTAAAGGGTGAAATACGGAAAATTAACGCATTAAAATGACATCGGGATCTCTTAAAAATATGAATGTCAGTGACGTCAAATCAAACAAATTATCGCTGTTTTCCAATTACAGAGCATAATGCGACTCAGTGGCGCACAATGCCGAATTATGCTGATGCTTAATTGGAACGTGAAACGCACCAGCAGGTTGCGCTAAGTTCAGTGTTGAAAAAAAAAAAATATTCATAGAGTTAGCAATAACCTCATTAATGTGTAAATAAAGTGGTATACATAATAATTGGTTGAAAACTATTTACGGTTATTTTAAGTAATTTGGATTTACCTTCATCCATACTTATATTGATTTTTTTAACACAATTTGAATTAACTTTGATTATTTCGAAAGAAACGAAAGCTTTAAATTTTTTTCCTACAATTAATAATTATTTACGATAAATCGATTGCACGCATCAATTCACGCGCATTACTTTTAAGAGTGCTCAATTGTGCGAAGCATTGCTGTAATTGGAACATTCAACGCTAAGCATTATGCCGCATAATGCGCTCTAGTGCTGTAATTGGAAAACACGGTATGTTAACGTTGTTAAAAGAAACATATTTTTTTGTCTTCTGAGTAGGTATCTAGAGCTCTGTAAATTGCATGTAGTTCCGAACCATACCTAATGTATCACTTTCAAAAGTGTTCATGATTCAAGGAAGTGACTAGAGCGATCGGAAATTACACTTTTCTTCACATAATAGATACCTACGTAGCAAAAAGATGTAGCATACTGATTACTTTACTTTATTGGGCACGAAATTTAAAATAACCAACTTGTTATATTTATTATACTTAGTTAACAAAAAAAATAAGAATGGTGGCCATTGGTCTGTTATAAGAAAAGTAAAACGCTGAATTACTTGATAATAGAGCACAAATATGAAGGAAAACATGTTGGGAGTGTATTGCATGATAACGCGGCGTACCGGATAGCCATAAATCAATAAGTTTATATTAATCTCCCGGCCTACGGTCGAGTATACTCATAAATAGTGGACCTCGTTGCATCAGCGATTTTGGACACATGTGAAATCCACTGTGGGAATGCGATTACAAATCATTTCGGATATTCTAGACTTACAACTTTATAAACAACTCCTCTACCTAAGTCATAACTCTTATAGTACCTAAACGGCAAACGGACAATAATAGTAGAATCGATCTCCAATGGTTGTACTTACCTACTTTTATTTTTTTTTTACACTTTTAATCTTAAAGGAGTTTCTATACCTAAAGGATCTTTTGTAAATGTAGGTATTCGTAAAAATAGGAATTCGGTTCCTACATACCTACGTGTAGAGTACTAGTTGTACTACCTACTACTTATTAATTATTTCAGTAAAGTAGTTAGGTACTAACTGCTACTTGCTATACCGAAAAATAAACGTTCTTTCTCTGTCCCTCATTATTGAAGTGGCTATGAACGGCCCACCTCCTCTGACCTTAATGGGTCATAAATCGATCACTTCTATCAATATACGTCACAAATATTGGGTCGAACTTAAAATGTCGAGTGGTCGAACTTAAAATCCCCCGGGAAGCATTGACTGCGTGGTCTGATAACATGGTGTGACTGACTGGCTATAAATCACTAGATTTATATTAGCCTCTTCCTGCCGCAACAAAAACCGATTTGCTATGAACTATTGTAACTAACCTATATACGTCATATGCCTGAAACATACCTCATAGGTATGTTCATAAATTTTCAAGCGGATGCAATCAAACTTTAGAAGAAAAAAAGTCTTCTACAAAATTTTCCGTTTCCTGATTAAAATCAAAAATACATATAAAAAATGAAAAGCAAGTACCTACCTAACGAGTGTCTAATAAAATAATAAAGAGTAATTAATAATCAAACCTAGAAAGTTTATTATTCTTCTCTAAACAAACATAAAATTAGCGGTCCATCAAACAAAATAATTTTACTTAATAAATTAGTTACAAAATTTTCGTAACTGAAATGATTTAATTAATGTTGAATAGCCAATCAAATATTTATTCACGAAACATTTCTAGGCGCAAAGCTTATTCAAAGTCCGAACCTCATTTATGTAACCGCTGATGGAATTTTTCTTGACGACTGTAGAATATTTCAATTTGCCAGTGTATTCAGAGAATTCAGAATATAAATTATTTATTAATAATAAATTATAAGTAAATTGTTATCTTATTATTTGACTCAATTTGAGTACAATTCAATGAACCACCACTTCAATGTTCTACAACTACAATTCAATGTTGAATGTTCCACCCACAGACATACTATTGTCTGTGGTTCCACCTGTGGACAAATCCGCGGTCAAAAGCAAATGTTTTTACAGCTTATGTGTTATTCTAGTATTCGGTTAGATAAATAATGTATATAGGTAGGTACCTACATTAATTGGCCGTAGATAACCAAAAAGGATCCAACCCACAAAATGTTACTTTTGAGTTATTGAAGTTTGAAGTTTAACCTGTGTTTGTTCATATAAAGACTTGCTTGTGTTAATTGCTTCTTAAGGAAAAGTGTGTGTGTCAATGTATATTTTATTCTTACAAACAAATTTTATTGAATTTAGTTTTATTTCTTGAAATATTCAGCTAAATGTGTGTTAGGATCCTTTTTGATAAAACCTATTTTCAATTATGATAAGTGAATTTTCATTTCGCAAAAACGATTCAAAGTAGCTAATTGCTACTAAGATCCTTATTTTTTTTTAATTTCATAAATAAAACAACTAACTTTCAATTTTTTTTTTCATTATTTATATAAAACATATTAATTCTATCCGATTTACTATTCTTCTTCGTGTGCGAAGTCCGGTTCATCGCCATATCTACATCGTCATGAAGTCTTGGATTGCCCCCTTGGATTGATTTATAAAAATCCAGGCAGTATTTAGATAAATAGTCAAAGATTGACTCCAAATCGTCTAATTGGGCTTTTCTTTAACATTTGGCCATAGTCATTGAAAATCATTATCAGATACCTCCGAAGATTTACCTTTCGAGCCCGCCCATACATACAACTTTTGCATCGACTAAACTGATCTGTCGAGCTGTATTCTCCTCTTGAATTCAACATGACTAAACTGTTTAGTCGATGGAGGTGCGCATACAATCGATTTCAGTCTTAATAATTTATATCCCCAACAAACCTTACAGTCTTCTATAGGCAATTCTTGAATGAAGGTAATAAAGATCACATGAGCGCGTGATCGATAGTTGTGCGAGTAATTTTTTTTTGTTACTTCGACATATTCGTCAGCTTCGTAAATTTTTTCCGGTATTTTCAAAGTGCTTCTATTTTAGAAAAATCGGTGTAAAAAAGGCAAAGATGTGTGACCCGATCAAGATACTTGGAGTGTGAACTTAATGCATGCCTAACGCCTCAAGCTTTAAATACATAATATTCAGTCTATCCAAATGTTCTGAATCGTTTTTGTTATTAAACCAGTATACATTTCTACAAAATTAAGTTTAACAAAAGAGATCCATGCTTTCTGAATCTTTTTAGTGATTTATCTATTGCATCATAATATCATAAAAATTAAATATCTAAAAGGATCCACATGCTTTGGATTTTTTTAAACATTTTAGTTTTGTGTTAGTTTCTTAGACTGAGCGTTTTACATTATGATCCAAGAAGAATGGATCGTTTTTACGAAACTAAAATATGGCTTCTCCATACATGTGGGTTGGTACCCAGTGTCAATTTAACGTCAAAATATTCATATTTTACTTGGATTGTTTTTGCTAATCGAAAAAATAGACCTAGACAAGCAGTTTGGTATATTTAACTCATTTTCGGTCATGTTGTGGGTTGGATCCTTTTTGCTTATCTACGGCCAATTAAGCATCAAATAGGTTCAAATAATGGGTTATTGTCAGTTATTGTTGAAAATAATCCAATTTGAATTCCTTATATTCACCGTAATGATACCTAACGTCAGCTGAACTCCATATAACATTCTTTTTATGCTTCCCTTGAGAACCTGGCTTCAATTCGGAATGCTTTATATTTGACTTTTTCAAACAAATGCGAGGATTTTAAACACATCTGCGTGCGGTTTATAAAAAACAACCTATGTTGTAGCCGTCTGAAAATATACTCGCTCCTGAATCGTTTTAAACCGAGGTTTACTGCATAGAATATTCAAAACATTTTAAACTCTGCATTCTCTTGAAAAATAAATAGAGTTGACTTGTAGTTTTTACTGTATTTTAATGATATTATTTTGTGAAATGGTGGCGTTGAATCAAGAAGTATGTTTACTTCCAGTCTCGCCTTTCATTGCATTTCTAGATTATCTTTGTAGTAAAGCGTTTCCACATTTTATACTATAGGTACTGAAACATTTTTAATATCATGCAACAATATAATTTTAATAAATATAACATTGGTGTTTTTTTTCCTTTATTTCGATTCAACGGACTACTTTAGAAACAACATTATCAGCTATACCTTATTAGCTGATTCGTGTCCATTTAACAGGGCGTCAAACAGTATTTTAACGATTTAACATTTTTAGGGTTTTTTCCCACCAATGATGTGCGAGGAAGCATGTATTATATGTAGGTATAATTCCAATCATATTGCTTCATTATGTTTGAAGTTTCAAGCGTTTCGTTTAGCGTTTGAAGCGATACTATTGGTTATTTACAAACACATTCCTCGCTACAAATTATTGGTGGAAAAAAACACCCTTATGGAAACAGTTTTCACTACTACTATGGACTAGTACTATTCCTATGGACTGTGGTCTGATTTATTTATTTATTATTATCTGGGGGCACGGTAGTGCCCCCGCCAAGACGAGCCAAGCGAACAAGCGAAGCGCACGGGCACTACCTACCTTTTCTCGAAGCGCTTCGACGTTTTTTTGAACCCTCATAACTTGGGTTTGGATTATGCTAGATCAACAAAATTTTCGGGATATATTGTCAATAGCGGACTTATTGAACATATTAAGTTTTAATTACATTAGCTTTTATACTTCAGATTTTATTTATATCTAAAAAACGCTAATTTCGTCACTGACTCACTGATGATCATCAAAATTCTTAAGGTATTTCTTAATGTCCTAGAAAGCTGAAATTTTGTATGTAAGCTAGTATTAGCACACAAACAACAAAAAAATTATAAAACTTGTAACTTTCATCCCCCAACCCCTTAAACTAGGGGATGGGAGTTTGTATGAGACCTGTAATTTTAAATTAAATTTTGATGACGCTAGAGGTCTAATCTAATAATCTAAAACTTGGTTTCCCTAGATATATAATATATGTATAGGTACTCCTTGTTAAAAAAAAAATAAAAATTTAATCGACATATAAAATTTTGTTACAAACAACTTACAAAAAGAAATTAAATCCCACCAAAAACATTTTCATGTAAAATGTTGCCAAGACGAGCCCATATGACTCGCACTGTCAAAAAGTTATCAGATCTCATGTAGAGCCAAGCTTCTAACACTACACGCCCTAACTCTACAAGGCCTAACTTCACAAACTCTACACCTTAGTCAAAATATGTGGCTTGGCCGTTCGTTACTACAAGAACTATTGTATAACACAAAAGTAATGAACAGTGAATTAATTTTTCACCTTACGCCGATGTGAATGTAGCGAAATGGCCAAGCCACATATTTTGACTAAGGTGTAGAGTTTGTGAAGTTAGGCCTTGTAGAGTTAGGGCGTGTAGTGTTAGAAGCTTGGCTCTACATGAGATCTGATAACTTTTTGACAGTGCGAGTCATATATGAAAATGTTTTTGGTGGGATAGAATTTCCAACAAAGGACACAGTTCATGTTTATTATATCTTATTAAAATACATAATCTACTGTACCTTTAATTACAGGAAATTACAGCGTTCAATGTTCATTACAATTCAACTACAATTTGTCATTTTATTAAAAAATATTAGGTATATAACAATAATAATTAAAGAGCCATTATATAAATCAAACAAGCATTACTATTGCAGATTTTAAATTCAATAATATGTTAATTTGCTGAAAAATAATATAATATAAATTTAAATTAATTTTTATAATATAATAATAATTTTAAATGATATACCTATAATATGATATAAAAGTCAAAAAGATTTTCTATATAAATATTTATTCTTTAGAAATTAGATATAAATATCAATTGAAGCAAAACAATATGAATTAAACGCCCACTGAAGCAACACAATATGAATTAAACGCCCACTGAAGCAACACAATATGAATTAAAAAATATAAACTACTTTACCTGGTTATTTGTTAGTTGTTACCATCGAAATACACAGCTAATGGATCTCACTAAGCAGAGACCGAGTGCAATGTGCATTAACGTTTTATCGTACATATACATTTTATAAAAAATAAGTGTGAAAATCAAAAACTCACGTTCGCTGGAAATACATTACCTACGCTTTCAAAGTGAGAATTAAGCATACTTCAAAACTAATTGGGTCACGCGCTTATACCGTATAAGTAAAGGTTATAGTATGTTAACAGTATGATATAATATCGTTTTATTCGGGTGTAGTAAATTCTTAATCTAAAATTACATAGGTATATCTATTTTATGATGATTTTATGTTCATTGTCCGTTAGATACAAATTTTTGAAGAAATATAATCTACCAGTAGGTATTGAATTTTGAATAGTTACAGACAATGTTTCGCTGATTTTTTATTCTTCAAATAAGGCCAATTAATACTTACCACCACGTCGAATCTCTCTTAAAACCTGATATGTAATAATTCAGGTTCCTATATAATATTCTGCAGTTGCCGATTTCTTCCCGATTTCAATACCACTTGGCAGATGTTATTTGACCAATGAGCCACAGGGAATACCATTGATCAATTGCAAAGAAACTTAATTAAATTTCAATGTGTCGAAGTGTAGAATAGCTGAGATTGTAAAGAACAACTTTCTTAATTAACGGATGAGTGTAATTAAGTTGGGAACACTGTCGCGCCGACTCAAAGATTACGGGGCGGGGCGCTCTATTCAACTGAAAATCATTTCGTATTCAATACCTAAGATAACACTGGACTGAAAGAACTGAATTAATTAAATCTAACGAATTTTATCTTTGAGTATGTTTCTCTTGGTGATTGTAAAATGTTATAGACTATTTTTATGAGATTTTTCTTGAATATAAAGCGCGGTATTTGGTGCGTATTGTGACTTGTGAGAAATGTTTTGTTGCGTCTTTTATCTAGCACCGTATATATCTGTCAACTGTGTATCTAGTCTCTACACTACTTCGCGTCGGTGCCTTGGTCGGTACTAATTAAATAAAAAAATAAATTAAAGTTTGTTTGTTTCAACGCGCTAGTCTCAGGAACTACTGAACCGATTAAAAAAGGCGAGTTCTAAAAGCTATATTTATGCACCACAGGCGAAGCCGTGACGAACTGCTAGTATACTGTGTAAATTATTAATTTCTCAAAAATTAATAAAAGTTAACTGGTTTAATAGTTTATTTTATTTTACTTAATAACGCCGTCATTGTTTTTTTTTTTTTCTTAACGTTATATTACTTGGACATCAACTCAAACCACTTGGTATATAAAGTTCGTAAATAAAACAAACAAAGACAAATAAAAATCAATGCTTTATTTTCCTCTTCGATATACTGACTGAGGGTTCTGTTTCGTACTCTATTTCCACGCGCGGCTTCTTCCTGCTCACTAATTTCTCGGATATATCCTGTAAATAAATATAATAATTTTTAATTGGTGGGAATAGAATTAATTATTATATAAATTAAGAATAAGAAATATTTCATAGTTTATTCTTAATCTGTATTTTCTAATATATTGTCTATGAATCTATGATTGTCTACGGTATATGATTTTTTGTTTTATGTCGAAATGGACAATTGTATTTTGTCACCGGTAAAGTAATAATAAACTAAATTGGGCTAATTTAGCGTTTTTATTTACACCTTTCTATACCAAATAATTAAGAAAAATAAACTTTTTCACCAAGAAAACTTCATTTTTTTATTTATGTCATTGATATAGACAAAAAAATACAAATGATTGACTTTTTCTATACATCAAAATATAATTACCTCAATATCTGAAGTTTCAGACTCGAAATCACTTCCAACATCAGCATCTTCCTTTTTGCCGGATTCACTTTCCTAAAGTAAATGAAGTCGGTTAAAAATAAAGTACAACATATACAACTTGTAACTTTACAATAGCTTCAACTTGAAATAACTTCAATTGCTATAACTTGAATGTTGTTGTTATTTCATTTAGTCCAAAACAATCACTTCAACAAACAAACATACCCCATCGCTTTCCATATCACTATCAGCTTCAACAAATTCGTCCACATCTGTCCTCCGCAGCTCTTGTTCCAGCTCTGGCTCCATTTCCTTCTCTTCCTCTTCTTCGTCCGACTTCTCACTCTCACTCTCGCCGGAGATCTCTTCTGCTTTCAATGCAGCATCAAACGCCATTTGCGGGAAGTTATAAATGTCATTGTACTGAAAAATAATATCAAAGTCAAGACAAGATCATCTTTAACATAACCAAAATGAATAAGTATCATTGAAGAAAAAGAGCACGACTAGACTTACAATCAAAAATTATACGACTTAAAAGTCTACATATGCATACATTAGGCAGTGTTCAAATGAGCTGTAGCTGTACATTAAATATTACTGCCACAAAATAAGGTGTAAACTGTTCCATTATGTTATTAAAAAAAATAATGAATGTTTTATGCAATACTGCCTAAACAGTTTCGATAAACCTTTAATAGACAATTGTGAGTTGTTTATAGTATGTTAATGAATAGCAGTCATCCATATATCACAAACCAGATCTACCTATTTTAAATTGAGACAAAAAATTGAGAATACTGGAAGAATGGCATATTCCCAATTTGGCAGCAAACTTGAGAAAATATAGCACTTAATTTCCTTATTAATGGCCTTATGAGTGGCTATAGATTCATAAGTCATACAGATTATTTGAATATCCCAGTCATTAAGGTCAAAGCCTGGACACATAGCTGGTTTCATATCATAGTGAGCAAGGCATATGAACTGTGTCTGGTCATAACGCCTCCTTGGTGCGCTCAGTAAAATTGGTAAATAACTTGCTCGCCATTTTTCCCAAGTCTGATTTATTTATTACGACCTTAAAACCGGAAGGAAGTTAGCGCGGAAAGTTTTTTTTTTATTATTATTAATATCTCAAAAAATTGCTCCTTAAATGCTCCATCAGAATCTGTAATTGCTCCACTTCTATAATTATTAGTTTATTTATAATTAATTTTTAAAAAAATCCAAATACTGAAAACTTGATTTCCCTATAGAATGAAAAATATTCACTTTTCATAAAAAAATTTTTTCCAAAAAAATTGCTCCCGATTTGCTCTATCAATTACAAAAAAAATTATTTAATTTTGATAATTTTTACAATAATTAACTGAAAAACTATGTTTGCGTAGTAAACTACTGCGCTGTGACGTCATCAATTATTGTCGTTGCGACGCATAAGGGCCATATTTACATGTATCAGCACTGCAGCGATATGTATAGACCTTAATGTTTATGTTTTCTTATTTATATTATTCACTAGATTTCCGCCCGCGGCTTCGCCCGCGTTTTCATAGGAAAACCCGCATAGTTCCCGTTCCCGTGGGATTACCGGGATAAAACCTATCCTATGTGTTAATCCAAGTTACGGTCTATATGTGTGCTAAATTTCATTGTAATCGGTTCAGTAGTATTTGCGTGAATGAGTAACAAACACACACACATCCTCACAAACTTTCGCATTTATTATATTACTAGCGGTCCGCCCCGGCTTCGCCCGTGGTACATATTTCGCAATAAAAGGTAGCCTATGTTCTTTCTCAGGGTCTAAAGATTGTCTGTGCCAAATTTCATCAAAATCGGTATAGTAGTTTATGCGTGAAAACCATACATACATACATACAAACCTTTCCTCTTTATAATATTAGTATAGAAGTATAGATTAGTAGGATGGTATTACTTAAAAGGTTATTAATTATTATCATGTAATTATTTGGTTCTGATCACAGATCACAGAAACTAAAGGGTTCTGATGATAAGAATAATAAGAAATAATTATAATTTTTGTTTTATTGAGTCTTCAAGTTAGGATTGCAGGTTCGAATGATAATAATTTTTGTATACCATCGTATATATTACATATAACATAATATGGAGACATTTCATCATGTCCACAACAATATCAAGGTTAGTAATAAATATTTCTACTATCAATTATCATCAAAGTATTAAATCGGTAATAATTATTTTTATAATTGAATTTGAATTTCTGTTTACTATAAGAAAAATTAATAGGCACTTTTTATTTTAGGGTGTGAAGGGATTCAGTCAAGGAGTTTTAAATTATTGAAGAGTGGTAATTATTTAGAAGTAGGGTTCGCGAAAAAATTGAGCCCTACTTTTATATAATCACCTGAAAATTTTTCACTAGAGTATAAATAATAAAATATGTGCTAATTATAAAGAATTTTATTTTTGACAAAAGGTTTTACATACAAGACATAACTGCGTTAAAAACAACCGACTTCAAACTTGCACTTGCAACATTTACAAATACAGACAAAAATGCTCATAAAATAAAATACTGGGCCTATCCTAATAAAATTTTTATGGGACCAATTCGACACCATCCCGCATCGAACAAAAAAAGAATCACGTAAATGATTTATTAAATAATTCACAAAACACGAAGATTGAATTTGATATTTTTTGGCTTTATAAATATAAATTTATAAATATAAAGAATATAAACATTCGATCACGAAATTATGCGGGTTCGAGTCCCGCCTCGTGATCGAATTTTTTCTATTCTTTATAAATTTATAAAACACGAAGATTTTAAAAATGTAACCAATGAACACAATCAATATTAGATTAATTGTAATGGTGTATAAAAAGTATTATGTCCTATGGAATTCTACTATGGGGCAGGGCAGCAGATATAGAAACTATATTTATCTTACAGAAAAGAGCCATTCGCTCTATATATAATTTACGTGCTCGGGACTCGCTAAGAGATCTCTTTAAGAATACTGGTATCCTTACTGTACCATCACAGTATATATTTAATAATATTTTGCATGTACACAAAAACGCCGACTTACACACAAGAGTAGGAGATAAACACTGTTATGGCACAAGGAACAGAAATAAAATTGAAATGCCATTTTACCGGTTAGCCAAAGTTAAAAATTCATTTATGGGTCTAGGTATACGCTTTTACAACAGAATTCCACATTGTATTAAAGAGTTTGGTAGTGCTAAATTCAGGTAAAACTCATGTAAAAAATATATTAGTTCAGAGAGCCTATTATAGCATTAAGGAATATATGGAAGATGAAAATGATATATTATGAAGTTAGATATAAGTTACAGAATATGTAATATTGACATGATTTTAAAAGAGCAACTATTTAATATGATTAATTACCTTAAAATGACATTAATAAGTTTAATGCTGGGAATAATAATATTATTATTTAATACTTAGTACTTACCTTATGTTGCTATTAATTATACTCTAAGAATGTCTAGGCGCCATATTTTAATTATTGAGTTTTCATCTAGCAAAATTTCAAGGAACAGATATTATTATGTACCTATTTAAATCATTCTAAATCATTTATTATAGGTATTTTTATAAACATTTCCCTACCCATCCCTAAACTCGTACGTTTATTCGTATTATTAAAACTTCAAGTAATTATCAATTAATTTGTGTTTCAGTCGTTTGTTTCATCTTTCGGTGTCAAGTTGCTATCGTTTGCGTTAGCGGGAACTACCTATGCGGGTTTTCCTTTGAAAACGCGGGCGAAGCCGCGGGCGGAAATCTAGTGAATAATATAAATAAGAAAACATAAACATTAAGGTCTATACATATCGCTGCAGTGCTGATACATGTAAATATGGCCCTTATGCGTCGCAACGACAATAATTGATGACGTCACAGCGCAGTAGTTTACTATGCAAACATAGTTTTTCAGTTAATTATTGTAAAAATTATCAAAATTAAATATTTTTTTTTTGTAATTGATAGAGCAAATCGGGAGCAATTTTTTTGGAAAAAAATTTTTTATGAAAAGTGAATATTTTTCATTCTATAGGGAAATCAAGTTTTCAGTATTTGGATTTTTTTTTAAATTAATTATAAATAAACTAATAACTATAGAAGTGGAGCAATTACTGATTCTGATGGAGCATTTAAGGAGCAATTTTTTTGCAAAAAAATTTTTTATGAAAAGTGAATATTTTTCATTCTATAGGGAAATCAAGTTTTCAGTATTTGGATTTTTTTTAAAATTAATTATAAATAAACTAATAATTATAGAAGTGGAGCAATTACTGATTCTGATGGAGCATTTAAGGAGCAATTTTTTTGCAAAAAAATTTTTTATGAAAAGTGAATATTTTTCATTCTATAGGGAAATCAAGTTTTCAGTATTTGGATTTTTTAAAAAATTAATTATAAATAAACTAATAATTATAGAAGTGGAGCAATTATTGATTCTGATGGAGCATTTAAGGTGCAATTTTTTTGCAAAAAAATTTTTTATGAAAAGTGAATATTTTTCATTCTATAGGGAAATCAAGTTTTCAGTATTTGGATTTTTTTAAAAATTAATTATAAATAAACTAATAATTATAGAAGTGGAGCAATTACAGATTCTGATGGAGCATTTAAGGAGCAATTTTTTGAGATATTAATAATTAAAAAAAAAAAACTTTCCGCGCTAACTTCCTTCCGGTGACCTTAAATATGTATAAATCAAATGTTTTAAAAATAATTTAGTTGATAATAATTAATGAAAATTGTATTCTATTTTTAATATTTTATTTTATAAATCACAAAAACAATATAAATACTCAAATATAAACTTACAGTTCCCTTCTTCAGTCTGTCAAGCAATTGTTTCTCTATTGCATTGTCTATCCTCGCTGCGACTAATGCCTTCTCCTCGCGCCTCCTTTCACGCCTCTCTATCTTCCTTTGTATTGGAACTAATTCTTTCCTGTAACAAACATTATATTCAGTAATATAGTCTTTTTATTTACATCTTTTATTCTAGAAATTTTATAGTAAATGTTGAAATAAATGAACACACAATCAATATTGTACCCTTGTACATTAACACTGTACAAAAATTTTTTAGTAACAAGCAGATATTACTGGTATGTCTAAAAAAGTTATGAAAAAAATAAAAAATAAATTCTGTGTCCTATCAAACTACAACTTTTTTATTAGGCTGGTTGCAGAGCTTGACCGACCATCAGTGCGTACCGTCGGTCCTGATGATACGCATCCAATGTGTGACTGTGACTATGACTGTGACTATGACACTAATACGCATGACAATACGCAATAGCTATGAACGGTTTTATGAATTTCCATACATATGACAAGCGCGACTGACATACGCACTGATGGTCGGTCAAGCTCTGCAACCAGCCTTAGTCCTTAGCAAAACAAAAACCTGCTGTTTATATACTCACATGGCAACCATTGTACCCAAGTATTGTTTATAGTATAAATGTATATAAAAAGAAGAATATTATACTTACACTCTTCTCAGTTTGAGCTTCCTCATGCGTATGAGGTATTGTGTTATTTTTAAAAATCTTTGTTTACATTTCGATTTTATAAAGGATGGCCAATAAAGTAAATTTTCATTAATTTGATGTATGGCCTTTTCGAAATTCCTGGATAATTTCACTTTTTCCCATTGTTTTGCTGGAAACATGAGCCTGAAAATTCACAACCATTATTTACCCATTGAGCCCCAAGCGGCCCGATCGGTCCCAGACACAATAGATTTTCTATAGTCCTTTTCACCTAGGACGATTCCTGTGACACTTCATCGGGTTCCGAATTACGTATTTTATGTTTAAAACGTCAAAATAATTTTAGTGCATAATATTTTTATTTTATGGCGGCATTATTACCAAAAATATAAAAATGAAACATTTTAAGCTTATAAATCAAAAACAGTATTGTTTAGTTTAATATAATGAAAAATAAAATAAAATAACACAAAAATATAATACCTACGCAATTTGTGTACATGAAATGGATCGTTGAGAAATCATAGAGTTGGAAAATCAAATAATCGGCGCCCATCTTGTGATCGTTTGTCAATCAAGTCAATCGTCTGTACGAGTGCGTCAGCCTTGTATACAAAGTTGCATTTTTATATTGATACTTTACGTGGTATTCTGTTATTGTTACTAATTGTTATTTTTGACTTTTTGTTGCTGTTGTTTGCTAAGTTTCCTTAGTTAATTGTTGGCGAAATACCGAAAAAACTAAATTTATTCAAATCGATTTCATTTCCATATAAAATATTATCGATTATCGGAAACAATTGATACGATTTCAGTAAAGGACATCTCTACGCGTGTCAAAAATCGATTTGTCACATTTCTGTGACACATCGATTTTTGTCCAGTCCTTTCCACCTAAGATGAAAAAAAATAATTTACATTATAAAGACGTAAATAAATTACCTCTCAGCTGTTCTCATATACAAGTATATAATTCCATTCTCTTCTCTGATAGTTGCATATTTACTGTTGGCTAAAGGACACGAAGAGCGAGTACATAAACCTGTTAGGTTATATTCATTTCGGCAAAAATGTTGCGTCTTCGTACTAAAAAAGAAAAAACACTCGTTGATGATGCATTTCTCGAAAAAATATTTAAGCATTTATTATACTTAATATACTTACGTTACTTTATGCGAACAATGAGTTTTGTTGATAATAGCCCACACAACCTAAAATAATATAAAGATTCATTAGAATTTTAAACACAAGAAAACATAACGATTATTTATAAAATTATTATTTTTTATTCTTACATCGTCGTGCTGCATTTTCGTATACTTATTATTGTAAACTACAAGTTTTATTAAATATATTCACGTGGTTATGTTTGCGACTTGACATGGACTTGACCGAGTAACATTTTTGAGTTTTGACCTGTGGTTTTGACAATTTCGCAGTCAACACCAACAGATAGACCACAGAGTATATGCGTAAAAGAAATACAGATGAAATATAATCCATAGTCATAAAACATTGTGTTCATAAATAACAAAGGAACATTATTTAAATCGTTCATCAATCGTTCAATAGTTCAATACCTATTGTCATAGTCCACTTTTCCAGAAATAGAGAAATATTGCTCGTGGAAGAATTTATTTATTAAATTTAGGACTACAGTGTACACGTATATAAATTAATTAAAATACAAAAAAATAATGCTAAACTTTATGAAAATGAATAGTCATCAGCTCAGTATCTAATTTGGATTATTAGTATGATTGTTAATTATAAATTACTTACCATTTTCGTAATGTATAGTAAAAATTTCTAAGAACTTCCTAAATTTTGGAATTTGGATATCGCCGCAGTCACAGAGCAAGTAATATAGCCGCAGTAAAGCCGCAGTACCTCGCACGATCTACCGTAATTTTACAGCTGTCAGTTTTGATTGTCTATAGTTTAAATTTTCTGTCGGTTATTTTTGTGTCGATCACGGAATTCCGTTGCGTCGCCCCAGAGTAGAGGTTTAAAAAAATAACCCAGAATAACAAAAGACATAAACACGTTATGGTAAAAACAAAATTATCAAAGCTATATGTTTTTCTATGGAGTCGAATATATTTAAGTTAGTAAAATAAGCAAAATGAGTGATAATATAAAGGTGGTTGTCAAAGTTCGGCCTCTTATTTCTCGCGAAATAGAAGAAAAACTAAACTACCAATGGCGCGTACAAAATAATACACTTTACCAAATCGACCAAAGCGGTAGGGATTGCGGTCCATCGTTTACATTTGGTAAGTAATAATATCTTGAAGGTTAATAAAAAAGTTTGAAGTAGGTATGAGTGGGTCGCTTATTGTTATTCAAGTTTGCTTCGAATGCAAATATGTACATTCAAGGCGTTGTGAAGGCCACAAGTAATGATGCATGTTGTGTATTTTTTTAGACAAAGTTTATGATAAGGACACGAAAACAAATGATGTATATCATGATATTGCCAAACCCATTGTGGAGGCAGCAACTGCCGGCTTCAATGGTACTATATTTGCATATGGACAGACATCCTCTGGTAAAACTTATACCATGACAGGCACTGAAGAATCTCCAGGGATTATCCCGCTAGCTGTATTAAATTTATTTGATATTATTAAAAATATTCCTGACAGAGATTTTCTTATAAGGTATAATTTTTTTTTCTGTTTTTATTGTACAAGCTTAAAAAATATTAATCATTGCTACACAATTGGGTATTTCTTTAGAAATTTGCGGCACGAATTAAGGGGGGGTAGGGGAGGGAAAGGGAGGGGGAGGTAAGGGGAGACCCCCTGTGAAGTGGGGGGGTGCGGAAACCCCCCCTTCTATTTTTTTTTTTGAATTTATATTTATACTAGCTTACCGCCCGCGGCTTCGCCCGCTTTGTCTAAAACCTAATAAATTATATACTAAAACCTTCCTCTTAAATCACTCTATCTATTAAAAAAAACCGCATCATAATCCGTTGCATAGTTTTAAAGATTTAAGCATACAAAGGGACATAGGCAAATAGGGACAGAAAAAGCGACTTTGTTTTGTACTATGTAGTGAAATGTAGTTAGAAATATACTGAAGATTATGGGCTTTCTTGACTGCTCCGGCGCTGCAGAACGTGGCGCTTGCCCCCGTGTACCTCGTTGCAGGCAGGAGTCTTCACTCGCCTTTGTAGCTTCGGCTTTTTGGTCGCCTTTGGCGACCAGCCTCAGCCACTCCGGCTCGCTTGACTCTGCCTGCTCCTCAGCACACGCGGGCGCCACGCTCCTCCGCGCCTCCGACTTTTTTAATACACTCTAGTATATGACAGACAAGTACCACGTGGAGTCGGGGTGGACAGATTCGGTTCTGTTACCTACTAACAATTTGTGTGCAATGTACATACAATAAAAAAAACATTTTTTTTAATTATACATGTTTGATACAATTTACAAGGGCAATGAATGAATCAATTTTATTTTTTTGCAAATCAGCGTCTCCACATATTATAAGTATTCTTTAATAATATCATCAAAGTTTGGGTGGTTATAGTTTAAAAAATCTCTATACAACACGCCACTGGGACTCAATTCTTTGAGTATGAGTCCCATCAGGGGCAACAAATCAAATGGGTTGTCTGGGTCTGAGTGATTAACTTTTTTAAAAACATACCCATGTTGCCCCAATCATATACTACTCGCCAATAATCCGTATGAATTGTTGTCCCTCAGCAACATGCTTTTGAATGAACTATGAAGGAACTATGGTTTTTAATGTACATTTTGACATTTGTTATCTCTTTCAAACACAATTCTTGTAGGTAGTTTTGTCAATGCAACTCAAACAATTTTGAACATAACCTCAAAAATTAAAATTAAGATTTCTCTGTAATTACACGTTTCCGCACGAAAAGCCGTTAATGTATGTTTCGGGGCATTATTATCGATCGAAAAAAATTAAAATCACGCCGAAATTCGTGCCGCAAGTTTCTAAAGCCAACCCCACAATTGTAACTTGCAGTTGTCGCAATTTTATAAATTATTTTACTTTGAAACAATGACTTAAATTTCTTAACAAATAAAACAACAATTTGCAGAGTCTCATATGTAGAAATATATAATGAAACATTAACAGACTTGCTTAGCGCTGACAAAAAAGTTGTTAAGATACAAGAAACAATACAAGGTATAAAAGTTGATGCGACAGAAAAAGTAACAACTTCTCCAGATGAGGTGCTCGATATCATGATGCAGGTGAAATAACATTTGATTACTTACATTACAAAAGTACTAAAAAATCTTATGTGTAAAATTCTCATGTTGACTAATTCTCGTAAAATTTTGTGTGAATATTAAGTAGATCTGAGTATCAGCTAATATCTATTTTTCTTACCCCTAAACGATAAGAGCAGGCAGAACAATGTTTGCCGTATTCATTTAAATAAAAATTTTAATGTTATGAAAATATCCAATTTTTTAAATATTATTTGATTCCTTCATTGCTTCTGTAGAAAGAATTTTTGTTGAAGAACTTTTTACAAATTTTCAGGGCAAAGCAAACAGACAAACAGCATCAACAAATATGAATGATGAAAGTAGTAGATCTCATTCAATATTCCAAATTGTAAGTAAAAGTTGTATTAACACTTATGTAACAAAAATGCATGATATTATAATGTTACCAGCCTGTGCTAAAAATATAATAAACAAAAAAGGATGTCACGGACAAAGTCTATTTACTCTGCGATTTCTTACAAGATAAACACAAATGACTGGCTGTTGCATTGCATTTACCTCATAGTTATGTGTGAGTGTCTTACAATAACAGTATATTACAATTTTTCAAATACAGAAGTGCATAATCATTAACAACTGCAAATTGTCAAGTGCAGATTAGACTCGCACAGTCAAAAATAGTAACTTCATGAAATACATTTGTGTTATTCTTTTTAGATGTAGGTAAAATTACAAAAAGGAGGCATTTGATTTGAATGATGTTTCTTCATTTTTAAAACATTATTTTGAGATCTTCTATTTGTATATTTTGTTTTTAGGTTTTAACTTTTAATTAAAAATGGTCATAAATGTACTTCTGGATTGATCCCATTGTTTTCAAATAGAAGTACATTTTTGTATTCATGAAATTCATTGCATCTTTTTCTGAAATGTAATGAATGAATGACTGTGTTTATGTCTCCACAGACAATAGAATCTCGTGAGCACATAGAGGGCGAGGAAGAAGTGGGTTCTGTACATGTGTCCCAACTGAATCTCGTAGATTTGGCTGGCTCGGAGCGCGCGGGACAGACAGGCGCGACAGGACTGCGGTTTAAAGAGGGCACTCATATCAATAAGTCCCTGTCGGCTCTAGCTTTAGTTATAAAACAACTGTCGGAGGACCAGAACAAGTATGTATATAATTTTAAGTAGAACCTCATTTACTATTATCTTTTTATTTTTGATGTTAACATTAGTCAATCTAGTCCATTAATTTTTTAAATCTTAAAGAAGTTTAAAGTAAAGAAGTTCTTTTAACAGATCAATTGAACAACAATGTATTATAAATTAAGTCAAATTAAAACATTCATGACAAATGAATCATACACAAGTAAAAAGCCTTATATGAACTCTTTAAATAAATAAATAACGAGATAATATTCTTAGAAAAAAAATTATTTAGGTAAATAATTTAAAATAGTTATGTTTCAAATCGTGTTTAAAATCTGTTAAAAAGTATTTAATTTCTATATGTTTCAAATTATTTACTAATCAATGTAACTTATCAATTATTGATATAAAGAAATTTGAATAGTTCATTCTGTTCTTATTAGATAACCCTATCTTATCAAAGGTACATATTTTATATTGATTTGCACATCATACATTAATGTGTTATACAACATGTTTTGATTCTAAAACATATTTAACTCCAAAGTTGATAAAAAAACTAACTTCTTAACTTAGTTTACTTACTTACCACTTTGTTGTAAAATGTATTTATATTAATTCATATTTTCAGACACGTGAATTACCGCGACAGTAAATTGACGCGGATCTTGCAAAACTCACTTGGTGGCAATGCCAAAACGAGTATAATATGTGCTGTGACACCCGCTAGTGTAGAAGAAACTATATCCACATTACAGTAAGTTACATGCAATCTATATAGAAAACTAGCGGTCCGCCCCGGCTTCGCCCGTGGTACATATTAACGTTTTCTCTACATAAGAATTAAGAACCATCCTCGTACTTCAAGGAATATAATAAAAAAAGATTTAACGAAATCGGTTCAGCCGTTCTCAAGTTATGCACTTACCAACACATTTTGGGATTCATTTTTATATTATAAGATTAAAATATGATTTTTAAAAAAAGGAAATCTGCTTGTGGTCCTTGTGGAATTGAAACTACATATTAAATTTGTGTTCAATATTAACAGCCTTCTTCTCATG
Organism: Colias croceus; assembly: GCF_905220415.1. Taxonomy (NCBI): domain Eukaryota; kingdom Metazoa; phylum Arthropoda; class Insecta; order Lepidoptera; family Pieridae; genus Colias; species Colias croceus. Next base: position 9,524,405 of record NC_059541.1, on the reverse strand, counting down.
TATTATCTTAATTTTCAATATCATGAATTTGCTTGACTAAAGATTTCTGTTTCAATTCTGGCATTTCCTTCATAATAATATTGTCCAATTTCAGATTTGCAAATAGAGCTAAAGCAATTAAAAATACACCTGCCGTGAATGCGGTTGCAACCAACACAAGTATGATACAAAACTTAACGAAGCAGTTATGCATGTTAAAGACTGCGCTGGAAAATAAGAAGAATGTAGAGGTAATGTTTATGGCTGTGACTTTAATATTTTTTCCAAATATAAAGGTGTAATCTTTAATTATTTCGCCAATTTTATGGAAAGTTCATTTAGATACATAGATATACAATGAGGACAAAATGTATGGGAGTGTTTTGAGTTAAATTTTTAGATATTTCTCGTTTTATTTTTAAAAACTTATAATTGCCATTGTACTCATTAGGTTAAGTACTTTCGATATCAATTTATAGTTTTTTGATATCTGCAATAGTTACGGAATAATCTCCTGTGCACACTTAACGATTACACCCGGTATAGCGCCCAAGTAACGAAAAAAAATCACTGTGGATATAAAATAATGTATTTTTATGAAAATAAAAGGAAATGTATTTGAAGATCTTCGGAATTTATGCGCGTCCATTTTTATTTGTCATAATATAATTGAAAATTACAATAAATAACTAATCAACATTTACTTCAAATTACAGCAAGATAACTGCAACCTCCAAAAGCAAATAGCGAACCTACAGAAGCTAATTATAAACGGTTTCCACCAAAGAAGTAGTACGGATTTAATAACGGGAGCTCGGAGGAAGCTGCACCAGCCGAGGCGAATAACAATATCAACATTGCATCCCATACAAGAAGACACTGTACCTAGTAACATTCCTAAATTCTGTACGCCGAGTTTAAAGTACAAGTGAGTTTCATAATTCTTATAAAATGCTTTTAAGGCGAGGTATTTCAACGCGCCGTTTGCACGAGTTCCTCCTTGTGTCGGCTTGTCTAGAAAACGCTAAATTCAGAGATATAATATGTATTTAATCTTCAGTTGAAAACCAAAATTTAGCACGTTTTCTGCAGTACATCAAAATACATATCCTTATATAAAAATTATTTGCAAAATCAGAAATTTCATTATTAAATAATTCGTTTTCGCACTACGTACTCGCACTCGTATAAAGCAAAGTCGCTTTCTCTGTGTCCCTATTTCCCTATGTCCCTTTGTATAATTAAAATTTAAAACTTTAAAACTACGCAACGGATTTTGATGCGGTTTTTTTTTAATAAATAGAGTGATTCAAGAGGAAGGTTTTAGTATATATAGTTTTAGACAAAGCGGGCGAAGCCGCGGGCGGTAAGCTAGTGTATCATAAAGAAATATCAATTAATAAAAGTAAATGTGTGTTATAATGATAACAAAAAGTGAATTCTTCATAATTTTTTTAAATATATTCATAGAATACTAGCTGCGCTTCGCGGTTTCACCCACGTGGCTCCGCTCCTGTTGGTCTTAGCGTAATGATATATAGCCTCTAGCCTTCCTATATAAATGGGCTATCTAACACCCACAGATCAGTAAGAACATAATAGAAGTGCTATAATGTCATAATTAGTATGAAAACCAGTGTCGCCAAACCCACACATTTAAACCGATAGTTATACAGTACACTACAAGTAAACTATGCCTTTGATTGGACAGCTTAATTTGAGTAAAAACTGACTTAGGTTATAAATTCAGCATTTCAATATGTACCCTAACGAACCAAGTTACGGTTTATTTTAGTATAACATCCCTAGGTATATTAGCTGTTTTGTTTCTCTTTGCTCAGAAATTCCAAATTCGAAAACATTCAGCTATTCCACAACAGAGGGCGTTGGTTTTCAATACATATAACTTTGAACCTCAACACATAAAGATAAGGTTGAAATTTGTGTCACTCTAAATTAATGACATTAACTTGACATTAACCTGATGCTATGCTCTAAGGGATGTCAGCCTTGTTATCGATAATTCACAAATAAATATATTTTTGTGCATTTTTTTTCTTTCTATTATATGAGTATAGGATAATGTGTCACATTTTGGAGTATGTTTATTACTACTAAGTACGTCTTTTGATATTATTATATTTAAATAAAAAATGGAATAGAATAGTATAAATCTATATTTACAAAACAAACAGAAAATATGCATTATTTTAAATCTTGGAACTGCCGTAGGTTTGATGTATCGGTGGCCTTTGTTAGACTGCTTATTGCTGTTCGGCATCCAGTTAACTCGTCACGTTGCATTTATTATCCATTTCTCTTTTAAATTAGGCTCTTTCGAAAATCTATAAATAAATAGGACAAATGAAAGCTAAGGAAAAATAGAATAAAATTTAATATTTATAATGTTTGTCTTTTCTAAAGTATCGATACTGTCGATATGCGCCACATGCATCACTAATCCGACATTCGTTTGTTTATTGCAATAATATTCCAGAAAGTCTTGTTTGCTGTTCAATCTATATTAGTACTTATTTCTTATGGCTTAAGGTTCATTTTGACTTTATATTTTTTATAAATTTTTGACAAATTACGACAAGCGAAGTTGTAACATAAAATATATTTAAAATAAATTAAAATAAGACTTACCGATGGTATGAAATGCCTCGATTGCTGATATTATTTCGTCTGCTATCATTTTTCCACTCTAATACCGAACAACACGCTCTAAATAATGAATAAATATGGAAATAAGGTTTGACAGCTGACAACCGACTCGAATATTTTTCTGCGCACAACTGAGAGCGAGTTAGGTGATCTTACCTTACTAGTGACACGTGGGCCACGCCCACATCGCACTTCTATTATGTTCTTACTGTTCTGTGCTAACACCAAAAGAATTTTTCAAAGCGGACCAGTAATTCCTGAGATTAGTGATTATAATATTAGCATAGATTTGTCTAATCCGTAATGTGTACTCGCCTTTTGATTTTTGGAATTTGCATTCTATCTAATTAAATTGGTTATGATGTTTTAAAAATAATTGGGATGTCAATGTCAAAATAGATATTCAATTGTAGTTTTAATTTTTATTTATTTTTAAACAATGCAATATTTTTATTTGTAATAGTTTCAACCTCATTTTCATTTGTAATATAATAATGATGTTGATAATTAAAAATGATTGTATCATTTTTTACGCGCCTCCGATTGCAACGACGAAATTCTTATTATAGGTATCATCCTCAAATAGCTCTTTGTTTGAATTATAATAATAAATTTCACATTAAAAAAATTATATATAGTTGTTCTTTATAATATAATATAGTAATATACCTACTCTTTATTTTTCTAAATTGTATTGTAAAGAATATTTTCTTTATTTTTAGTCCATTACACATACCAAGCAGTTCCGATTTTACACCCATAAGTGGAACAGCATCTCTGTCCAGCCTTCAAGAGGAAACTCCAAGACTAGTGACACAGCCTCTCACGGAAAAAAAAGTTAATTTTACCGAAGAAATTATAAATTTAGGTAAGAATGGTCACTGTGTATAAATAATGCTCTTGTTCAAATAAAAATATTTTTAATAATCGTAAATAAGTTTGTCATTGGATTGTTGCCTATACTAGTAGAAATTTCAAAATTGAGTCATAAATAAGTTTGAATGTTGAATAAATTTATATTTATAAAGCATTTGAATACCAAAAATATCAAATTCAACAAATAAGGTTGTGTTCCATCGTTACAATATTGTATTCACTGAAAAGTGTTTCGTATTGGTTGAGATGGTTGTTAATCATCTCAATAGATGGATCGCGGTGTGTCCCTCAGACACAATAAAACTAAAAGAATAGAATAAATTCGATCGCTCTGGCGGGTCACCGGTGGCCGAGTTGGTCAGGCATCCGACCCGAATTGGCGCGAAAGGATGTGGGTTCCAGTCCCGCCTCGTGATAGAATTTTTTCTATGCTTTATAAATTTATAAGTTCGAATGTTGCCTATTGGCTATGTGCGAAGTGGGTGGTAGGGAACGGCAAATCGACCGTAGCGCACGACGTGGCAGAAATGTGAATTAATTCTGGGCTGTCATGTGTCAAATTGCTTTATTTTCATAACTTCCTTTATAATTTTAAGTAAAAACATAAAAATTAGCGATATGGGTCATAGTACATGCTGTGTCGTAAATTGTAAAAACAATGGGAAAAACAGTTCCTGCAAGTTTAATTCGTTTCCAACATCAAAGTGGACATTACAGCAAAGACAAAAATGGATAGCTGCTGTGAAGAGAAAAAATTATTTTTCACCAGGAAGAAAATCGCTAGGTATAATATACACACTCACTTTTTACACTATTTTTTTCAATTTCGTTAAAAAACTAGACGAAAATCAATATCATAAAAATATCTTATCATCTAGTTGACATCAGTTGAAATGATTTGACAGATGACAAGTCCTGAATAGTTGCGGCCACTAGGGGCGCTGTCATCGCGCACACAACGAATACTATTTTTAATTACATTCATTAGTTAATACTTTACGTTATAATGATTATTGCTTTTTATTTTTTAATGTGTAAGCTTATAAGTTATAAGCTTATACAAATCATGCTTATTTCTTGGACAATTATCTTGAAAATAAATATCATGTTTAGACATTTAATTTAACATATAATTAAATTTATTAATAATTATTTTTAATAAGTAATAACATTTAATGTATTATGTATTATTAATAATAAATTTTATTTTCAGATAGTGACGACGAGAATACTCCAGAGGTACCTTGTTCGCCTTATCATAAATGCTACGGTATGTATTTGCTACCTAATAATGGTAAAATATAGACCCAGGCAAATAAATGACTTGAAGAAAAGCTAGAATTTATCCTAAATTTTGTTTCGTAGTTTACGGTGTTATTTATATTACTAGCCTTCCGCACGCGGCTTCGCCCGTGTTTTCAAAGAAAAACCTGAATAGTTCCCGTTCCCGTGTGATTTCCGGGATAAAACCTATGCTATGTGTTAATCCAAGTAACCCTCTATATGTGTGCTAAATTTCAATTTCATTGTAATCGGTTCGGTAGTTTTTCCGTGCTTTATTGTGGACTTAAACCTTCAATTAATTAAAACAGAGTCATCTAAAACTCCACCGTGCGTATTACGAAAGCACGCTAAACAAGCCGAGAAGAATCTAAAAGAAATTGTTGAATTGACTGAAAGAGAGAAGCAGTATTCTCCTAGTGTGGTATGTATTCTTATTAATTGGTGGTATGATTATTAAATAAATAACGAAAGTGTAATGGGTTGTTAACATTTAAAGCTTTTTGTACCTAATACCACTGACTTGTATTTTTATTGATTTATATTATTAGTATTCTCAGCATTATATTCTTTGCTTATAGAATTAATTCATACAACATGGTAAACGCAATATTTATTATGCAATCATAGTGCTTTGGTCTTGGCCTTGATATAGTGTTACTTATATCCATCATCACGATCATGCTATACCTGTCTGTAGCTTTACAATTGTCACATTAGATAAACTATTATTGAGAGCGGCCGTACACGGACACAGACTGCTCGAGCGATCGGTCGTTGACTGCTCGAGCTGTCGCTACAAACTGCGCAGTTGACGGCTTGAAGCGGTCGCTACTGCTCGAGCAGTCCGTGTACGGCAGTGAATGAATGTCTATACTTCACCGCACGGTGGCGGCTTCAAGCAGTCGGTCTCAACTGCTTGAAGCGGTCCATGTACGGCCACCCTTAGTCAGGATAATAATAATAATGATTAAATCGTTGTAGTAAAATCTAACAAAGAAAATAGTAATTAATAATATATTACATAGTGTGACAATTGTTTTTGACTTCTTATTATTGAAATGCTCATTTATTGTGTATAATTTTAATAGACATGTCTAATGTAGATATTTAAATTTATCTCATTTCCATTGTCTTCTATCATTCACATTCATTAACTATATTTTAGGTTGAATTATTGGAAAAACTTGAAGAGAAATCCTTAGCTTTAACTAAACTAGATGACAATTTAGTTGCATTAAATGCATTATGTAGAGAAAAAGATAGTGAGATAGAAAATTTAAAAAATAAAATCAGTTTAGCAGAAGGTGAAATACAAAGTATTAGTACTGATAAGGTAAGGTATAAAAATCTAATCTAAAAGCGGGTTTGCTTCATTTAATTAATGTTGAATAAAATAAATATAAACTAATTCTCATTTCAAAACAGAAGATAAACTGAAGTTCATATTTTAATACCTAATAATATATATTTTTAGGGCGATTTAACAGTTCGCTGTAAAGAGTATCAAAGCAAATTGACGGACTGGGAGGTCAGTTACGAGACTTTATTGAAAAAATATAAAACTAGAGAAAAGGAACTCCTGTCGCTTCTGGAAGAACAGAATTCTAGGCAAAGTTCTAATACAAATGGTTTGTTAATTTAGTATTTGCAAGTTATAATAAACAAGTATATCATATGTCAGCAAAAGGTTTTTACATGTAACTATTTTTATGCTGGCATGCCCTTTACCAAGATTTTCATGCAATTTTGCATGTTGAGATAGATTGACTCACATTTTCATGTTCTTACTAATTACATAACGTATTTACCTCTATTTTTTTCAGGTACAATGGGTTCCCAACATAACGATAAAATAATAAAGGTAAATGAGGAAACAATACAAAAAAATAATGTAAACTCTGAGAATGATTTAATGGTGAAAACTTTGAGTGATACAATTAGCGAATTACAGACGCAACTCACGTTCAAAGAACAAACAATATTAGAATTACAGGCTGCTGTAACAGCACAAAAAGACAAGGTTGATACTATCGAAAACGTTAACAAGGAACTCAATGAAATGCTCACAAATTATAGACAAAATATTTTAATATTAGAAAATGAGAACGCTATTTTTGCATCCAAAGTTAAAGACCTATCGTCCATTATTGAAACTCAAAAGGCAGAAATTAAATCTGCTTCTGCTGATGTAGATTCCTATAATAGTGTAATTCAAGAATTACAAATCAAATTAGCTGATAATGTTTTTACGAAGAAAAAGATTGTGGAAGATAGTGATATAGAAACAATGATAGAAAATGAAGAAATGTTTATTGCTAGCAACGAAAATATGAAAAACTTAATTCAAACATTGAAGTCTGCATTGGATTTGAAGTCTGAAGAACTAAAGAAGCTGAAATTAGAAAATTCTAAACATAATTCCTCTGACATAGAAAACTCTAAAGTCGAATTGAGTATGCTCCAAGAAGAAATTGACAGGCTCAAAAATAAACTTGATGATAATGAGAAAGTTATTGAAGACCTCTGTAATGAAAAAACTAAATTTGCTTCTACAGAACAAGACCTTTTAGACAAACTATCGGAAGTTAAAAATTATCAAGATAATTTACAAAAACTTAATTTGGAAAGTGAAATGGAATTGCAAAGCCTAAAAGACCTTTATAATCAACTGTATTCTGAGGGATTGGCTGCAAAAGAAAAATTCCAAATACGTGAAAAAGAACTAAATGTCGAAATCGAAACCAAGTCGCAAAGAATAACCTCTCTTGAGAATGACATTAAAAGTAAGGATCAACTTATTACTTCGCTTAACGCTGAGGATAATAAATCGCAAGAGAATTTATATGCTGCAAGACAATCTTTAAACAAGCTACAGGAAATTATAATAATGTTAACAGGAAATATACAAGAAGTTCCAGATATTATTGATAACTTTGTCGGAGTATTTAAAATACTGAGTGACAAATTAGCCTTATTAGAAACAATAGTTCAAGATAGTTTAGAAGAAAGGAAAAAATATCACGTTTTAATAGAAGACTACGAAGTTCAAATATCCAAACTTAAACAAACATTAAATGATTCCTTTGAAAGTCTAGATCAAGTAACAAGTGATTTCAAAGGCTTTGTAGCCCCAGAAGCGAGTGAATATCCTACTAATGATCTACAGAGCAAAATTAAAAGTTATATCAACACATTGAAAGACATGCAGTGTAATCTAATTCAGAACCTAGATGAGAAAAATGCAGAAATAAGTAAAATATCCTCTGATCTTAATAACAAAGAATTAGAATTACATTCTAAATCTACTGAACTATCTTCTGTATCTAAGGAAATTGCAAAAATAATAGATGAAAGGGAAAACTTATTAAATACTATTTGTACTCAACTACATAATATAATATCTGAATTCAGTATAGTCCCTTGTGAGATTAACAACGATTCCTATAAATCTGAAATAATTAATTTTATGATTGGTAAGATATCAAATTATATACGAACCATGGTTTTAGAAAACAATGAAAAAATAGACAATGTTGATATTATTTTGGCTCAAGCTAAAAAAGATATATCTGAACTTACTGACCAAAATCTTAAATTAAGCAATGATATATCACAAGTAGAATTTGAAAAGAATGCTTTAACAAAAGAAATTGAAACAATTCATGATGTTAAACAAAGATTAGTGAATGATTTAAATCGTAGTGATACATTATTAAATGAGCTTAGAAAAGAGCTTCAAACAAAAGTAAGTGAAATAGAAATCATTGAAAATAGAGCAAAAGATTGGAATGAACAATTCTTAAATGTTGATGCTTTAATGAAACGTCAAGTAAGTGAGCTTGAATTTGAAAATGAAAATCTAAGAGAAGAATTGGATAGAAAATCAAGTAAACCGTATTTAAATAACTCTTATCTTAACGGAAGTAATAAAGAAAAGTCGGAAAATGAAATTGAATTAATTTCCCCTCCTAGTCTCCTTACAATTTGCTGTAATAGAATAGTGGAAGCAATTCAACCATATGAAAATGATGAATGCACTAGTGCTACCAGTTCGCAAATGTACAATTCAGATTTTCAAAGTGATTATAAATATAGTCAGTTACAATCTGATATTGAAATGCTACACTGTGAAAATACTAAACTAAAACAGAAAATTGAAAATCTTGAAAATTTTAATAAGCATTTAATAGAAGAGCAGGAAGAGGCTCGCAATGAAATACGTTTGCTTTTGGAATCCGCATGTGAATTGCAGAAAAAAGTAACAAGTCATAGAACCAACCTGTCTACTTTAACAGCAACCACATATGCGGAAAATAAATCACTCAGCTCACAGCTTAAATTTCTTCAATACTATCACAGTTTGTTTTATAAAGCGTGCCAAAAAGACATTCCAGAGTTTAAGAGACAATTGCAGGACCTTATGATACTATTGAAATCGGATCATTCGCCACGTCCGAATGATAGTTTAAGAAGATTTTCATTGCCAAACGCATTAGAGAACAGTATGATTCAAACATCATTAAAATATGAATCCCTTTTGGATGGTGATCTCCTCATGTTAGATACCAACATAACTCTAACTACATGTGATAATACATTAACAGGACATGATCAAACATGTTTCGATGTTACACAAGGCTGTAATGAAGTAGCTTGTCAAACAAACAATGGTAATGATTTACAGGTTCCATACATGGACCTCAATGCAAAGCAAAGTATAATGGAAAGTCTGGAATCTTTGAAAGTTGAAAATGATAAGTTACGAACTATGGTAGATGACTACCAACAGAACAAACCTAATCTTGTCGACTCACAAAACAGTCCTTTTAATAGTCCAAATAAAGTATATAGTAACCTTTCCTGTGAGAAATGTTTGGAGTATGAGGAAAAACTAAAAGCTCAAATCGAAACTTTAAATGAAAAAGACCTGCTTGTACGAAAATTGACTGAATTAACAGCACAAAAAGATGAATTAGAAGCAAAATACAATAATTTGAAACTAGAAATTCCTTCTACTGATGCATTAGTAGTTAAATTGAAAAATTTAGAAAAAGACCATAATTTAAAAACGGTTGAAATTGATAAACTTAAAATAGCTCTAAGTAAGAAAAATGAAGACATAAAAAATTTACAAGATGAAAATGATTCCTTGTCTAATCAAGTAATGGAAAATATAGATGAAGGTGATAATTTAAGAAAAGAAATTGATTGTTTAAAGCATAATAACACGGAATTGACCAATAAAATCACAGAATTGGAAAACCTGCAATCAGAATGTGAAAAACAAAAAGAGATATGCCCAGAATGTATTCTAAAAGATGAAACCATCAGTTCATTACAAAGTAAACTGGTTGCTGAACCTCACAAACGTTTAAGTAGAAGTTACAGTGATTCAGATAGTTCATCAAGCTATAATAAAATTTGTACACTTCAAAATGAGCTGCATGCAGGAAGAGAGGATTGTAATGAATTGAAGAATGAAGTTACCAATATTAAAAATCATTTAGAAAGGAGCAATAGATCTATTGACCAAGCTATGGATATAGATGAAAGTATAGGTGATTCCCAATCATTCACTTGTAATAAAGAATGTAATGATGATAGTCTATTCGATAAGTCTAATATGCCAGATATACCCGAAGAGCGTCCGTCAGATTTATATTCTTTAGATAAAATCGATTGTGTTAATTACTGCGTTGAAAAAATTGGTGCCGACAGAGAAAACTTCAATTGCGATACGAAAATAATTGAAATGATGAGAATGCTTTATGATAAACTTATCACTAAGCATAGTAATGAGATCGAAAACTTAGTTAATAAACTAAGAGACTTTGAAGAATCAAAGAATTCGTTAGAAACAAAATTAAGTTATGTTACAGCTAGTCAAACAAAATTAAACAAAGATTTAGAAGAGAAAGATATGTATCTCAAAACAATGGCTAAAATCGTTTCTCAAATTAAGAACAATCTTTCTTTTATCAATAATACAACTAAGGACTCAGATATACTGGAAACAATTGATTATTTTAAAGACAATTTTTTCACTGTTATTGATAAAGAGTTTGGTTTGGCTAGTCTAGAAGTATTCGAAACTGTTTTAAAACTAATCAAAGAAAAATATAATTTAGATTCTACAAAATTATTAGACGAGAATAAATCGTTACAAGATCAAGCTACTAAGATATCTGAAGAGTTTAAACAAGTTAGCTCTCATTTTAGTCTTCTAAAGAATCAATTAGCAGAAAAAGAAAACGACTACAATCTTCTTACAAAACAGAAAGAAAGCATGTTCGAGATAAATAATGCTGTTACATTGAGTTTAGTAAAAAAAGAGGATGAGCTTCGAACATTGGTTAGAAATGTTTATCAGAAACTATTAGACAAAAAAGTTATTCACGCGGAAGTAATTGATATGAATCTACCAACATCCGAAATATTACCTATTTTATTCGATTTTATATTACAAAAAGATATTAACACCACAAATAATGAGCAAAGGGATAATCTTATGGTTGAAATAAATGAATTGAAATCATTACTCGAGGAAAAGAACAAACAGTTACATTCCTTCAAAGAAGAACATGAAAAACTTAAGGAAATGCATAATGAAACAAACAAGACATTAGTTGGTAAAGAAGATCAAATTAAACAACTAGGATCAATACACGAATCTCTTAAAGACATATATGAAAAGAAACTTGAAGAAAATGAGGCGAATATAGTAATAATTAGCAAACTTACGGATGAAGTTAAAATACTTAAAGAAAATATTGAAAGAAAGGAGAGCGCTATTCAGGTATTAGAGACACAATTACAAACTGAAAAAGAAATGAAAAATTCGCATAATGATAGCACATTATTAGAAATGACTGAAAAAGTACAAAAATATACTGAGGAATTGGAAATTTTGAAATCTGCTAACCAAGTTCTATTGCAAGAAAAAGAAACATCATCTAACGAGTTACAGAAAGCGAATAATATTATAAAACAGAACAAACTAGAAATGCAGAAAATGATGTCTGATGTGTTGATTTTGAAAGAATCTGTTGATCAAAATTCAAACGTTTTGGAGAATTTAAGGCTGGAGTCTAAAACATTGCTTGAGCAAAATGGATCACTAAAGGAACAAATCCAAGACAAGACGAAAGAATGTTCACGTCTCGAAATGAATATTAAGACGCACCAAAAAACAGCAGAAATTCAGAGCAAAATGATTATCAGGTATGGATTTCATAACTTTATGAAAAAAAAAGTGATCGCTTTTTTGTTTTATTTAAAAAACTTTAAACATTAAATTTATATTTTATCCACAGGCTCCAGAAAGAAAAGGCGCAAGTGGAAACAGAAAACTGTGAACATAAGAAACAATTAGAGGAATTATCACGGAAGTTAAACGAAATTCAACATGATAAGGACCAGAATAAAGCACATGTTGAAGAAATTGAATCTCTGAAAAACATTAAACAAAGTCTTGAGGTAAATTAATTTAAACACTCGGAAAATAATTATTCTTATAAAATAACTAGCCTTCCGCCCGCGGCTTCGCCCGCGTTTTCAGAGAAAACCCCGCATAGTTCCCTTTCCCGTGGGATTTCCGGGATAAAACCTATCCTATCTCTCAAGTTGGATCGAACTGCACATGGTGTGCGAATTTTATTATAATCGGTTAAGTGGTTTAGGAGTCCATTGAGGACAAACATTGTGACACGAGATTTATATATATTAAGATTAACTACTTCATACAGTTTAGCTATTATGAAATTTTATTAATTTTTGTCGCGATTGAGTAAAAAAAGACCTAAAATCTTAATCTTTTTTTACATAATTTGTAGGAGCGTGTTTCGGAATTAGAGGTGGAAATACAGAAGGCCAGATCGTCCACAGAGGCGGGAGAATCTTCTAGGAGCCGGCGACAAAGCTTGTACGATTCAATGCGGATGTTCTCTGATAATAGTGAAGGTAAAAAAATATATTTTTCATAAATCTATGTGTATTAATATTATCGGTTATAATTAAAATTTTTATAAAAATAAAATTATGTGTTATGTTTCAAATTAAATGCATAATAATATGTATTCGTAAATACAGTATATTGTTTTAACATATATTACAACTAACCTAGCGAAAAGACCACAGTTTGTACATTTTTTTTTTTAATAATAAAAAAATCTTTATTTTGCCAAAAACATTAACTATATTATTTTCCTCTTATCTGTTCTTTATGTATCTCTATTTCTTTGGTGTGTGCAATAAAGAATTAAATAAATAAATAAACTATCACATTTTGAATTTCAGATCAAAAGAAAATAGAAGCTGTATTCAAATCTCGAGTCAAATGCGATGAGCTGTTTATGGACGTGGACGATAGTTCCAGTAGGAGCACACCCGTACGATTGAGTAAAGGGTGAGCTTGTATAATTACTTATAGTTATTGTAGCTTAAAAATGAATTTAGATGATCTTTGAAGATTTTTTAAGTATTGTAATGTATTAAAATATATTTATTTATTTATTTATTTATTTATATAAGGCACAGTTACAGGATATAATCCAAAAAATTTACATCAACTTACTAAATTAAACAATATTAAGATTACAACCCAATTACAACTGCACACAACATTTAAATCATTACATATTGTTTTATTTATCGTAATAAACTGAACAGTGTAATGTAATTGTACTTAAAATCCATACTAATATTATAAATGCGAAAGTAACTCTGTCTGTCTGTTACTCAATCATACCTAAACTACTGAACCAATTTGCATGAAATTTGGTATGGAGATTTGCGAACCTTTTATTGCGAAATATGTACCACGGGCGAAGCCGGGACGGACCACTAGTAATTTATATATTACATAATATATTCCAGTGTTCAAAGTATATTTTTGTATATTTATTATACAGACACTAAATTGTAATGCCTCCTCCACATTACTCGCTAAGTTGAACGAGGTTAGACGAATAGAATAATGTGGAGAGGCACTTCGGCTTACTTCGTCCAACTTTACCTCGCCTCGGCCGACTTCCGTTTGTTGTCGGTTTTTGCGCCCGAGTCAAAGAGCATGAAGTTACCCGAAGTTCGTTCTGAATATGAACGTATGCGCTCCTCGCGAAGTTGAACGAGTGTGTAGTGTAGCACCTTGGACTTCAGTCAACTTCGGCCGCGTACTTCGCCGAGGAACTTCGCGAGTAGTGTGGAGGAGGCATAATATTTTAGTGCATAAAATTAATGTTTGTATATTTCTGTTTTTAGGCGCGAGAGCTTAGCGTCGCGACACGAACAGGTATGTTTAATTAAATCTGGGGTTGTAATATTAAAGAGATATATTTAAATTAAAACTTTGCATGCACATAGTTTTTGGAATCACAGATCCGATTATGAAAAATCTTAGTCACCACATTTTTTTATCGTGAATTGAAGCCAGGGAAAGCAGCTTGTATTCAATAATATTAGTACAAAATAATCCATACTAATATTATAAATGCGAAAGTAAAGCCGCGTATAGATTAAGCGCGGCAAACCATCGAACATAGGCGCGCGCGGCAGCCGCGCACTATGTAGACGGGATCGCCGCGCGCGGCGACCCGAACATTGCCGCGCTCGAACGTGCCGCGGGGCGATCCGCTCTCTGTCGGTTTTTGAGACCGCATCAAAGGAGCTTCAGTCGTTCGCTCGCGCGCCGTGTGGACGTTTTGTAATTTTGGTGATTCGGCTCGCGCGGCGTATACGTAAAAATAGACAACGAAAAATGCCGTTTACAAATACAATTGTATGGCGCTGATGAATTTTTGTGGAACAGATTTCCTCCCAATACCACAATAAATCGGTAAGGTATGATGCGTGGGTAGAAATCAGTAAAAAAATAGATATACCTATTCCTGACTTGAAAAAGAAAATGACTATACTTTTGGCGTCCTACAGAAGAGATGTTCGTGATGGATCTCCTGCCGCGCGCGGCAACTACGTTCAACTTAAAATATATCTACATATTGGCTCGCGCAGCAAATGATCGTCAACTCTGGTCGAACATTGGCTCGCGCGGCTGCCGCGCTTAATTTATACGCACCTTAACTCTGTCTGTCTGTTACTCAATCACGCCTTAACTACTGAACCAATTTGCATGAAATTTGGTATAGAGATATTTTGATACCCGAAAAAGGACATAGGCTACTTTTTACCCCGGGACATAGGATAGGTTTTATCGGAAATCCCGTGGAAACGGGAACTATGCGGGTATTTCCCTGCGCGGGCGAAGCCGCGGGTGGAAAGTTAGTAATTTTATAATTTTTAAATATTTTTTTCATATAGAGCGAAGAAGAAGGATCTCGGGCCAGCAGCGTGCAAGCGTCTCGGCGTCGTCGGCAGAGCATACACGACGCGCACAGGAGTGTTAGTGCTCTCGGTAAGTTATTTCTTATTATTTATTATACATATTTCCTAATTATTTAGTAATCACGTTTCAATAAATGTGAAGTAGAGTTTAAAAAGGGACTTTTCATATTTATAATCCGATTCAAATGTAAGGACCTTTCAGAGATGTATTAGAGTACAGATGTTGTATTTGCACCGTCATGTTCTTTCCCGACAAAGTTGCTATTTGCTGCTCCATTCCAAAATATATCTTACAACATATGAAATATGAACGTTTACTAAAAAGATAGCCAACAACCTAGTTTACTGTTTAAAATTTATGTTGCTTAATAATCTTTTCAGAAACATCCCGTCGACTCAGTGTTGATCGTAACAACGAATCATCTGGCACTGATACTAACAGGTACGTAATACATAATTATGTTTTGATTAGATTGTTTGCAGGCCTAGATTTTACATATTTTAATTTTATGAAAAATTCGCGCATGCGTATTGTTATTTTTATTTGTTGCACAAAAAACATATTATTAAGGCCGGTTTCAGATTAGCGTATTTTTCTGTGTGCATACGGTCGTTTGAGCGTTGGCGCTTACACGCGCGCTACATTACGCGTTTCAATAAAGCGCATAAAAACGGGCGTATTAAAGCGTGTTCGTTTGTACCTGTAGATTCGTGTTTCACCTAACTTGGATTATAAGGAAAAAACAATGCTATTTGCTTTACGTATTCGCCGTCGACTGAGAGAGATCCTACTTATATTATAAATGCGAAAGTTTGTATGGATGTATGGATGTTTGTTACTCTTTCACGTAAAAACTACTGAACCGATTGCAATGAAATTTAGCACACATATAGAGGGTAACTTGGATTAACACATAGGATAGTTTTTATCCCGGAAATCCCACGGGAACGAGAACTATGCGGGTTTTCCTTTGCAAACGCGGGCGAAGCCGCGGGCGGAAATCTAGTATTCCATACGTGCGCGTAATCGCTTGTACGACTTGCGTGTGTGCCAAAAGCGCTCCTACATGCGCTTCCAAAAACAAACTAATACGCGCGTATAAAACGCTTATCTGAAACCGCTCTATCGCAATCGAATGTACAGTTTCATAATTTAAATCAATCAATCAATTAGCAACGTCTACGACACAATGTATTACCATTTATATTATATACTTTCAGTGAATTATCGAAACTGCGTAAACAACTAGCGGTATGTCAAGAGGAACTCGAGGATCTGCGCGATAAGTACAACGATCTGGACCAAGAGTGCGAAACGTGCGCGGAGTACTTGAGGGAGAGGGACGATGAGTGCAGGCGGCTTGTTAGGGAGAAACGGGAGATGGAGGTATGTGTATAGTGAAAAAAGTTGTGGGTAGTGAATAAGGGAATTGTTTTTTTATGTTATTTGCTATAGTTTAATATTAATGTTTAGTTTTATAGGTGAAAGTGTTTAGTTGCTAATGAATATACAGACCAATTAAGATGCAATAAATGTATGTTAATTGGTCTGTATATTTTACCGTTGTTTTTTCTTTCTTTTAAAACTAGAACTCATAAAGTAACATTAATATTACTATTTTATTGACTGCCTTTTTTTTTGACTGGCCGGTTGGCGTGGTTGGTAGTGACCCTGCCTTCCAAGCCACTGGTCGTGGGTTCGATTCCCACCCGGGGCAAATATTTGTGTGATGAACATAGATGTTTACTCTGTGTCTGTTTGTATGTATGTTTATCAGCCATCTGGTTTCCATAACACAAGCGAAAGCTTAGTATGGGATCAGATCGACCCGTGTGTGAAAATTGTCCCGAAATATGTTATATTTTTTATCCCAAAATATTTTATTGTTTTTGTTATAGAGCGCGATTCTGGAGTTAAAACAACAAATACAAAAGAGCAATCCAAACGCCGTCCTCAAGAATGGTTCCGTCGATGCGGCGGTCAATACGGATGAGGGTTTGATAATTTTCATTTTTAACACTTTACATTCGTATACAATTGACTTCGCGAACCACTATTCACACATTCGTCTTATCTTTACATAAAAAAACTGCTCATAGCACAAACACACGTACTGTTTACATTCGCGTATTCGTTATTCGCAGCAATGTGTCTGTGTCGCAGTCATCTTGTTGAATTGCTATTTCATTGAATGACTAAAGAAAAACTCGTCAGGTTGTTGAATTTAACATTTGGTCGTCATTCAATGAACATGCTAGTCTTTCAACTATATACCATATTTTCAAACAGTTATGTTACAATCCGCTAACTAGTTAGACGTTGAGTGACGTTTGTTACATCAACGTTCGGCCTAGTCATTCAATTGAATGGAGTCATTCAATGAAATAGCAGATTTAACCAGATGACGGTGACATACACCGTGCCCATACAACTCTAATACCTTATATGGAATACAAGTAGCATTTACTAAATCTATATCAAACTTGTTTTTAGATTGGGCGAATCTACACTCTGTGGTAGTGGACAGAATGTCTTACGACGCGGAAGTCGAGAAAAACAAGAAATTAACTAAATGCATAGAGGAGCTACGATACAAGAAACAAGAGCTGAAGAACACTATGAGCAAGATGCAGAAGGCCCTAGAAAAACATTCGCATAAGTAAGTTTATTATTTAAATTAAAAAAAAATAGAATAAATCGATCACGAGGCGAGATTATACACCGCATCGAATAGTAAAAAATGGATTGCTGTGGGGGGTAAGGAAATGGTGAAAGACAAGGGTTCGATTCCCGCTTCGTGATTTAATTTTTTGATGTTTCAATCAATAATAAAAATAAACTTTGATGTTTGTGTGCTTAGATTTTCTGTACAAATAGATTTTAAAATAAACTAGCTTTCCGCCCGCGGCTTCGCCCGCCTTGTTTAAAACCTAATAAATTATATACTATAACCTTCCTCTTGAATCCTATCTATTAGAACCCATCTATTAAAAAAACCGCATCAAAATCCGTTGCGTAGTTTTAAAGATTTGGGCGTACATAGGGACAGAGAAAGCTACTTTGTTTTATACTATGTAGTGATGCTTTATTTGTAACATTTTAAGCTATTGCATAGCTTCTATCGCGGGCCTTGAGCGCGGGGACCGAATCCAGAAATTGCGTAACGAAAAACCTCACGCTCCCCACTCCGACAGGCACGGAGGTGTGGCTTGAAGGCATAGCATGCTTTACTGCGGCAGTCCCCGAGAGCCACACGTATTTTTATTTATTAACCTCTTACAGAGAGATAGAAGCGTTAAAATCAGAGCTAGAGCACGTAAACTCAGAGTTGTCTCGTGTCCGAGAGCGATGTCGGGAACTGGACGAGGAGTGCGACACGTGCGCGGAGTATCTCAAGGAGCGGGACGAACAGTGTCAGAGACTTAAAGAGGCTAAGACTGTGTTGGAGGTACGTTTGGGTCCATTACTGAACTTCAAATAGTTTTAAACAAAAATCTTACATATTTGTGGTTTCGATTATATAAATATATAGTACACTAGTGGTCCGCCCCGGCTTCGCCCGTGGTGCATATTTCGCAATAAAAGGTAGCCTATGTCCTTTCTCGGATATCAACAAAATATCTCCATACCAAATTTCATGCAAATTGGTTCAGTAGTTTAGGCGTGATTGAGTAACAGACAGCCAGACAGAGTTACTTTCGCATTTATAATATTAGTGTGGATTTTACACATTTGTAGTGCGCACATAAAAAATGTACATAATTAGTACATTTTTATACTTTGTAAAGACGACTTTAATTGATCTGAATAAGGTTGAAATTTATTTGTATATGTGTGGTACATTATGAATATTAAGATTTATTTTACTTTAATATTTGTATATTTCTGATTGAATTTCACAAACTTAATTGAGGACAGTGTTTAGTTTTTTTTGTTTTTATAAGATTATACAAATACTAGCTTACGGCCCGCGGCTTCGCCCGCTTTGTCTAACACCTAATAAATTATATACTAAAACCTTCCTCTTGAATCACTATCAATAAAAAAAAACCGCATCAAAACCCGTTGCGTAGTTTTAAAGATTTAAGCATACAAAGGGGCATAGGGACAGAGAAAGCGACTTTGTTTTATACTATGTAGTGATCTAGCTAAGATACAAGTGTGCTACCAAAATAATATTTTTTACAGAATGAAAACTTACAATTGAGACAAAAAGTTCACAATGCCAGTCTTAAGGCAGCCAACAGAGTGGATACAGCAGTCAATACTGATGAAGGTATAACTATATTAATGTTACTAGCTTACCGCCCCCGGCTCCGCCCGCTTTGTCTAAAACCTAATAAATTATATACTAAAACATTCCGCTTGAATCACTCTATCTATTAAAAAAAAACTCATCAAAATCCGTTGCGTAGTTTTAAAGATTTAAGCATACAAAGGGACACAGGGACAGAGAAAGCGACTGTGTAGTGATTGGTTATGACTATTCAAAAGTGCTTCTAGATGAAGTATAATTGAATAAATAAATAAACTTATATTTTCAGCATATATTTCAACACCATTTTATAAAATCAACCATCTGTATATTATATTTAATATAAGTTTTAATTTATTATATTTAAATTTAAAATTTATTATATTTAAAATAAGTTTTAATTTTAATTTTTAATAGACTTAACAATTTATACACCTAAAAATTTCAGACTCGGCAAAATTACATTCTGCAATGTTGTCTTATGAGGCAGAAGTGGACAAAAACAAAAAGTTAACGAAACTCGTAGAAGAGCTGCGCCATAAGAAACAAGAATTGAAAATTACCATTAACAAAATGCAGAAGACTATTGATAAAAATGCGCACATGGTCAAGTGAGTATATACATAAAAGTCATATTTCTAAAGATTTTTCTTTATATGTATATAGTAGAAGTAGTACGTCATGATGTAAATTTATAAAGAATAGAAAAAATTCGATCACGAGGCGGGACTCGAAACCGCATCCTTTCGCGCCATTCCGGGGCGGATGCCTCACCAACTCAGCCACTCGTGACCCGCCTGAGCAATCGAATTTATTCTATTCTTTCAGTTTTTATGTGTCTTAATGGCGGAATGGCGGAATGGCGCGAAGGATGCGGGTTCGAGTCCCGCCTCGTGATCGAATTTTTTCTATTCTTTATAAATTTATATTTATAAAGCATTTGAATACCATAAAACCAAAAATATAAATTCAACGTCATGATGTTTCAATACATACCTATATCTATATTGGTATGTATTGAAACATAACATTTCCATGTAAAGAATTGGAATGAACTCTTTACATTAAACTCTTGTTAACAAGTAGTAACCTAACCTAACAAGTAGTGATGTATATGCAATAGTAATAAATTTAAAATTTCATAATTTAGTGATTAGTTAAGAATTAACATTGTGAACATTACTAGCTGTGCCCAGTGGTTTTACCCACATTGCTCCGCTCTTATAGTATTAGCTCTTATGTTGATCATATCTACACTAATATTATAAAGAGGAAAACTTTGTTTGTTTGATTGTTTGATTGTAATGAATAGGCTCATAAACTACTGGACCGATTTTAAAAATTCTTTCACCATTCGAAAGCTACATTATCCACGAGTATTATAGGCTATATATTATCACTCTAAGACCAACAGGAGCGGAGCCACGCGGGTGAAACCGCACGGCACAGCTAGTATTATATATACTTGTCTATATATTGCTCAGCATAAGCGCATAAATTTATCATCCAATGCCATTTGTAAAACTTAGGGAATTAGAAGCGACAAAGTCTGAGCTAGATCGTGTCAACAAGGAGCTTTCGAGTGTCCGAGAGCGATGTCGGGAACTGGACGAGGAGTGCGACACGTGCGCGGAGTATCTCAAGGAGCGGGACGAACAGTGTCAGAGACTTAAAGAGGCTAAGACTTCGCTTGAGGTTTGTGGGAATTTTCGTAGTAAAAATTATTCAATAATACGAATAAATATATTAAGTATGGCTTCAAACGCTAAATGATGCGATATGATTGATTCTTTACAAACACATTCCTATGCATCCTCGCACATTGCTGGTGGAAAAGCAAGGTTATAATATTATAACTTTTTTGTTATTTTTATTTTATTAACAAAAATTGTTTTTTTTTTTATATTAGTTATTTTTAAATTTTGTAGACCTAGACACTGTTGGCCATTTTATCTGATGAATAAACTTGACAGAACATATTTAGAAGTGGCCTTAAATCTAATAGACTTTCGCTCTCTTCGATAAAGCATTTTGTTTGTAAGTAGTACAATAAACATCTATTAATAACATTATTAAAGTATATTTTGGTATTTGTTTAACAGATGAAACTACTGGAATACCAAGAGAGCAGTCTCAGTATGTCGGTACGCAAGAAGCGGCGGCAGACGTTGCACGATCAGAACCGCCGGCCCGACGCCGATAGAGTCGATGTGGCGACGGAGACTAGTGACGGTATGTTTGTTTATTTGTTTTATTTATTTGTGAGTAGCAGTAAAATAAAATGTGAATCACTCTATCTATTAAAAAAACCGCATCAAAATCCGTTGCGTAGTTTTAAAGATTTAAGCATACAAAGGGACATAGGGACAGAGAAAGCGTCCTATGTAGTGATGTAGTGATATATTTAAGAGACGAGTAAAAGGTAGCGAAGAAAGTTGGATTGACACAAAAACTCCTCCCGAGGCCATGCTCTTTATAAAACGTTTGAAACGTCAATAGTCCATTGAAAAGTTACATTTGGGGTAGCATTTTTTAGAGGACGCAATTTTATTTTTTTGATGTGTAGGAGGGGTCAGTTTGAAGCTATGACCAAGTTTGTGGGGTCGCCACCCTTGTCCCACGGCCGCCATCTTGAAAATAGCGTTTGAAATGGTTTTAACGGTATATCTCTTAAACTATTTATCTGATAAAAAAAAATTGTTAGCATTATTTGTTGCAAATTAAATTCTCTACAACTTTGGTCCAGTGACTTTTTGTCTTAGAACTATAAATAAAAAACTTATAAACGAAAATGTTCAGAAATGAGAGCTGTTTATATTTTTCAATAAAACTTTTTTTTATTATTTTACGAAGAAATGGTATCAGACCATTTTTGTAGATTGTTTTTCGAGGAACACCTTTATGTACAACATTTTTTCATTAAGTCAATAGCTAAGGTTTTACAGCGCTCCAAAGTGAGTACTATTTTTCCGTCTGTCCGAGGTTATTTATAGTTCTACGACAAAAAGTTACTGGACCAAAGTTGTAGAGAATTTAATTTGCAACAAACAATGCAAAAAAATTTTTTTTATCAGATAAATAGTTTAAGAGATATATCGTAAAAACCATTTTAACCGCTATTTTCAAGATGGCGGCCGCGGGACAAGGGTGGCGACCCCACAAACTTGGCGATCATCAAAAAAATAAAATTGCGTCCTCTAAAAAACACAAGGTTAGGCTTAAAAAATGTAACATTTCAATGGACTACAAGATAAAATGCAATAAATCGTCTTTATAATTCGTGTAAAAAATGTATTGATTGATTGATTCGACACATAAATAAATGCTATATTTTATTATTTAGGCTTAGAAACTTGGATTTTAGCATGACACTAAAAATTTCTTAACTACCTGCATTATGTTGGATTCGGTTGGTTTTAATTTAAAATACACTTCCACAGATTTCCTGAGTTATCAAGTGGAAAAAGACGAAACATCCAAAAAGTCGAACGAGAGACATGCTGAGGAGTTGAAGCGACTTAGAATTGTGAGTAATGAAAACACACCTGTTATAGATAGATATATAATTATTTTTTATATAGTTAAGTGCCGAAACGGAACCCCTTCAATACGTCTCAATAAGTAAAATTTTAAATTACTAAATGACCTGAATTGGTAGTATAATCATTTCTTTAGTTTGTTCTGTTATCCAATCTAAGTTATTTTAATAAATAGACACATAATACTCAACATATCCTTGTTTTTCTTTTCTCTACTTTATTATTTAACACTTCATAATTAAAATGATGTTAAAAACATCTAATACGGTTATGACCCAGGCGCTCGAGAGGCTGTCCCAACAGAAGACATTGCTGGAACAACAGTTGGCAGTTACATCGGCTGCTGCACCGCTCTACGTGGCCACGGGAAGCGCTATTGTGCAGGTTATATACATGATTAATAAGTTATTCTTAAAAGAATGTATAGGTAATAGTGTGAAAATTGAGATTACTCAAACGTACGTTGATAAGAGGATGGAGGTGCTATTATTTTATACTAGCTGTGCCCCGCGGTTTCACCCTGATTGCTCCGCTCCTGAGATTAGCGCTTTAAAACAAACAAATAAACTCTTCAGCTTTATAATATTAGTATAGATTTATAATTTTTAAGCTATTGCATAGCTTTCATCTCAGACTCTGAGCGCGGCGACCGAATGTAAAAATTCCGTAACGAAAAAACCTAACACCCCCCCACTCCAACCGGCACAGCGATGCGATGCTATGCAATAGCTTTACCGCGGCAGTCCTCGAGTGCCACACGTATTTTTTTATAAATAAATTCACGAAAACAAAAGTCCAAAAGCTGACGACGAATCTTGATCTATTTAAGGTAGCCACAACAAAATAATACAATATATCCTTTAGTAAGTCAACTCGATTTTTTAATGTCCTTTAGGATATGCATCATTATCCCAAAAACATTACCAGATCATTTTGTCGGTTTTAGCGAAACTATAAAATGTTACTATGGACTTGTTTATAGAAAATCCTGAACATTTATTCTATTTTTTTCAGAATCAACAATTTGCTGACGTGATGAAAGAGAATCAAAAATTGAAGAAGATTAACGCAAAATTAGTGAGAATATGCAAGAAAGGCAAACCGAGTAACACTAACCAAGAGAACGAGGATCCCGCTGACGATAACAACTAATAAATAATATTGCTATTAACAATAATAATGATGATTATTTATTATCTATCTAGTTTCAATCAGAAGCTGGTCTTTTGTTTGTTTTTTTTTTCAGTAGAGGATAGATTTTAATTTTTGTGCAATTTAAATGATTATTTTATGAAGAATAATTTTGTGTCGACGAATTCAATTATTTATATTTTATTATCAGTAAGAGGCCAGCGTTTTGTTCTTTTTTTTGTGACCGATTAAGACTGAAATAGCACAGCATTCCGAGAGCATTTGTGATTGTATAGTGAGTGAAACAACGATTGGTGCCATTTTATAGAACAAATTCTTTGATTGTATGCCTGGCTTCGAAGTATATTTATATAAAACTTTAATAAGCAGTATTATGATTATGCTTGTACTTAATAATGTGATAACTATAGGTTTATTTTTGATTAACCTAATACGTATCTAGTTTTTCAACACTTATAAGAAAATGCACAAATGACTAATTTACCAAATATCGTTAATGTTTGACAATTGTTTTGTAAGAATGGTTGTAATAAATTGATATGGTGCCTATATTATAATAATTCAATAAATTAATTAATTTTTGTATGTTGTTGTTTTATTTTCATCGGAACCCTTATTTTTTTTCGTATAAAGACTTTACTTTAACACTTGCATATAACGTGGCTTTATATTATTATTTCTTGTTAATTTTCTAATAACTTATAGCTTTGACAATATTTTTCATGGCAACCCTGTTCATAATGTGTTCACAAAAACACTACTTTCCCACGGCCACTTTTAATTTTTGTAGCAATTCAAGTCTGCAAAGTGATCGCTACCCTTGCTCCAAAGATTTTGAATTTTGGTATACATTTATAGAATTTTGGAAAATGTGCCTCGCGAGAATCTTCTTTTACTCAAAACTATAGAACTAATAAACATTATTCGCACATAATATCTCGCGCTTGATTTGTATGCGCAAAAACATGCCGTCACCACTAGAGCTGTGCCGAGCGAGGCGAGGTAAATAAAGCGATAATATAATAATCTGTGGTATTAATGACGCGTTTTACCTTTGAATAAGGAACCGTAAAAACTATGGTCTCAAATTCAGAAGTAACTACTCCAGACTCCAACTCTACTCCAACTACTACTCCAACTACTTCGTGAAAGCGACTAAGGGGCCACCATAAAGTACGTCACACGTAAAGAGGGGGGGAGGGGGTCGACAAAGTTTCGTGACATCACATTTAAAAATCTAGAGGTACTAATCGCGTAATTTGAAATATAAATTAAACTAAAAAATACGTCCAACTCTATCTTTAGGGCAATACGGTTTAAATTG
The DNA here is from genome assembly GCF_905220415.1 of Colias croceus. Taxonomy (NCBI): domain Eukaryota; kingdom Metazoa; phylum Arthropoda; class Insecta; order Lepidoptera; family Pieridae; genus Colias; species Colias croceus. The sequence goes on along the minus strand of NC_059541.1, from coordinate 9,498,990 downwards.
TTTTGTTGACAATTAATATATGACAATAACAAAAAATAAACTAATGAATAACATTAGTTTATTTTTTTGTTATTGTTTCAAATATTTGATATTATGTTGATTTCATAAAAAAGTACTTAATTTAAATGGAAATAAAACTAATTTCGGAACTGCTGTTTTAATTTAATAATTTTTCGATGTTAAATTGCAAAACATGTGACGTCACACTAGGGAGGGGGGGGGTCTTAGAAATGTGACCACCTGTGACAAGGACGGGGGGTGCTCAAAATCTCATGAAATTAGTGTGACGTACTTTATGGATGGCCCCTAACACGCGATTGTATCATCGCTACAAAGCGTGGTTATGGGCAAGGGGCTATAAAACATTATTTTCGCTACACCATCGTCATTCTTGTTCATCATTATTGTATTATTTTTGTATGAAGTGACTCAAGCCTGCCCTGACTGTGGCACGGCGGCGTTGAAATTTCGATGGATATTGATTATTGTCTCTTTTTTGTTCCGGCACGGTGTAGCGTGAACCATGTTTAATTTTTATTCTGTAAATTTATTTTCATTATATATTTCAGGAAGACCTTTCGCAGGATCTACTATAATTCATTTGTATACTTCCCCACTTCTAGTTTTAAGTTTCCTAAACAGGCTACAAAGTACAAGTTAAGATCGGTAAAGTATAGTAGTAAAGGGAAATCTGCGCCCCACGTTAGACACAAAAATATCTACGTAGCACAATATCACACAATTTTTATCTCTAAGTTATGCAGTCAAAATACAATTATTCTTCTAATAGAAGTTAACTATTAATATTTAATTGACACTGTTCCTGCGATAAAGAACATCTTAATTTCTTATCAGGATTTGGGAAATAAAAGGCATATTACTAAAATAAAAAAACGTTTATTTACACTGTAACATTATTAACATTTTTGGCATTTTCCACACTAGCTAGTTCAGTTAACAACTCCGCCCTAGAAGGCAAAGGTTCTAAGTCTTCTGTCTCTTCTTCATCATTGGTATTTTCAATCTGTTGTAATTTATCATCTATGTGTTCTGCGAATTTTATTTGACCCGCCATTTTAGCTAAATCAGCCGCGAGTTTCAAATATTCATGACTATTTATTTTCGACAGCGCGACTGCAGCTTGGTATGGATCATTTAGTATTATGTAACTGAAAACAAACAACAACAAATATTAATTATGTAATTGATATTTAGTTTTAAAGCATTCAAAATTTTTTAACAATATAAAATATTCGATCACGTTGCGGGATTCAAACCCGCGTTTCGCCTACGAACGATCTTAGTAAACGATTTAATTAATTATTTATTATAACATAAATATTTATATTAAAGCTTCCCATCTTGTAATCTCATTCTTTTAGCATGCGTACAAAATTAAATACATACTAGTGGTTCGCCCCGGCTTCGCCCGTGGTACCTACATGTTTAAACTATCCTATCTCTCAAGTTGGATCGAACTGCACATGGTGTGCGAATTTTATAGAGTAAGATCCCAGAGCGATAAGACATAACTTATTTTCTAAAAGATGAAACTTTAAGTTCTCAGTAGTGTCTCATGTACTTTGTATACCTGCGTGTTTGTGAAGTTTGCCCAGTGACACCTGGGCAGGTACCAGGTGAGAAAGGTGATTAAAAATAAGAGTTACTTTACTTAAATTTAGATGGCTGATTTTTAGATATATTTTATAGAATATCATTCTCAAATGGTATCGCAAGTATCAGACACTTTTCATGGACCAAAACTTTAGTCAGACGCTTTAAAGCTCCACCAAAAATAAATAAACTTTACTTATTTTTTAATGTCTGATTTTTTTATATGTTATCAACATAACTATTACAAAATTATATTTAATCAGTCAGACAAATTGGAATGACCAAAAATCCACTAAACACAAAAAATATTCAGCCGTGAGTACGAACGCGAGAGCACTATATGAGCATGCGTGTCAGAGGGAAGAATGTAAATATTCCAAAAAGTACTTACTGCTTTCGATAAAATATTTCTGCATCTCTTTTCAAATAAAATGAATTTCAACATTAAGGTAATAATTAATAATTATTAAAATTAAAATAATTTATTGCATATATTCGGTAAATTATTTTTTAGCATAGAACCTCCACCTTTTTGTTTTAGGATGAAAAAGAAAATAGTGTGACAGGCTTAGTGCTTGACAAAGTGGTAAAGTCACGTATCGATAAAAATACAATAATTATAATATCAATCTTTTTCATCCCTAATATTTACGCAATTATATGCACATAAATTTAAACAATATTTTTTAAGGTTTCCATTTTTTTAGATTTTTGTGCTCTTCTAGATTGCGTAAAAAATAGATGCGATCTTTAAACAGACTGGACTCCTAATAGGCTAATAGTGACTATTTGTAGCTATCATTTTGAGAGAAAATATGTCAACATAATTTAAAACTCATGCTGCCATATTATCTATAGAAATTTAAAAATAGTCTCTTTTTAACTTGTAGTCAGATACGGTATGTACAAATATTATATTTATTGAAAGGGCTACAAACTGAAACAATCGATATTTATTCGACGCTTTAGCGTCTGACAAAAGTTTTGGCCCATGAAAAGTGTCTGATACTTGCGATACCATTTGAGAATGATATTCTATAAAATATATCTATAAATCAGCCATCTAAATTTAAGTAAAGTAACTCTTACTTTTAGTCACCTTTCTCACCTGGTACCTGCCCAGGTGTCACTGGGCAAACTTCACAAACACGCAGGTATACAAAGTACATGAGACACTACTGAGAACTTAAAGTTTCATCTTTTAGAAAATAAGTTATGTCTTATCGCTCTGGGATCTTGGACTATTATTATAATCGGTTAAGTGGTTTAGGAGTCCATTGAGGACAAACATTGTGACACGAGATTTATATATATTAAGATATTTACCAAACACTAGCCAAAGGGTACATTCCATTTTTTATGCTGTCCTCGGCCCACAATTTGAGTGTCTCTTCAGCTATACTGTCCATGTGCCTACAACGAAAAATGTAGTTAAAAACTTGATTGTCTCTTTTGTAACATAAAACAAAATAGTAGATATAGAAATTAAAGACTTAAACGTATTTTAAACGTAATTTATTCATTATAATACCAAAATAGAAGATTAGTTATAATGTAAAATGTTCAGTAACTTCAATAATTCGTATATCTTAATGGATTTATAACATCATATTTTAGAGAGTTAATAGAAAATTCTTATAAATGTTTTAACCAAATTTTATAGTAAGATTTAAAATACTACTTTGAAATAATCAATAAAACATTCTACTACACACCTAGTTCTCGATAATAAATAGGCTTCTTTAAAAAGCCTCGCCTCATTAAGCAGTTGCACTGCCTTCTTCACATCGTGCACACTCAGTAACAATGCTGTTTTCCTCAATATTATTCCGCCATATTCTCTGTTAGCTGAAATAAATAGTTATTTTATTATTAATTAAAATAAACGTTCGTTTTATTGAATTTTCAAAGCTATTTTTTGTGATAAACTGTAATTTTAAAATGATTTTTCATTCATATTTATATTTATTTGTCTGTCTGCCCCAACAGACGTTGTTTTAGGTTTTCTTTAAATATAAACCTTGTTGTGCCTTAACAAATTCTTTAAAAAAAATTGCTGATTTGGTTCAACCGTTCTCGAGTTTACGCTTAGCAACACATTTGGCGTCTAATTTTTATTTATATATTTATGACAAATAGGAGCTTCATTTAAATACAAAACAAATAAAGTACATACGTCTCAGTTTCTCTCTCTCTCCCTTGGCAATCATCCTGTCTATCTGAGCTAAATATAACTGCATTGTATCCTTCCAATACCTAAAACGAAAATACATATTTATTTAAACTTATATTAAGCAGAGTATAAAATATTTAGTTCTGTTGATTTGCATTATAATTCTAGAGATCCTGATTTTCTTATAAACTATATATAGCTGTGTTCCGCGGTTTTAACCGCATTGCTCCGCTCCAATTGGTCTAAGAATGATGACATAAATGGGCTATAACTAACACTGAAATAATTTTTGAAATAGAACCAGTAGTTTCAGAGATTTGCACTTTCAAGCAAACAAATAAACTCTTCACATATAAGTATAGAGAATGAATTATTATTAATCTCTTACTTGAACGAAACGCAAGGCGCCAAACTAACAAGGAAAGGGCACAGGAAATCTGACTGGCTCGCGTGCTGAATCATGGCGGCCATTTCACCGCGGAATATTGACATCATTATCCACGACTCAGGTCTGTCGTTTTCTAGATGGTTTTTCACTGAAAATTAACATAAAATATTATTAATTGTTAGAATTTACGATGAAACTTTATTTAAACAATTGGCGGTCATATCGCTATGCAGCGATTTCTTCTAGACAACTAGGCAAACGGGTAAGGATTCAGAACAAAAAAATAATTAATTTACCTTTTCATATAAAAAATATGTTTCTATAATAAATGTATTCATAACTAAATATACTCACTTTCCAAATCCAAGATGGCATTAACATCATTGGTGGTACCAAACATTTTTAGAAAGTCCGTTCCAGTCTCCAGCTCTGGTTGGTCTTTTGCAATATCAGCATTATTTAAGTATTTTTCCGCCAATTTTCTTATTTTCAACCCAGTCAAAGGATACATTTGACTATTCATAGTTGGTAAGAGGAACTTCTTGTGCGGTTTTATAATATTTTCTGAAACTATCGCTGTCGTTAGATCTTCTTCAATTTTTTTATCTTTCTTCTTCCTTTTGTCTTTCTGGTTTTCATGCCGAACTTCTGCAAGTGAATTATATAAATATTAATTTTTAAATTAATCACTGAACATAAATCAAAAGTCACAATGCGTCGTGAGTGTTCTCATTAGAGCTATGGAACTTGAAACGAACTAGATAATCAAACAAGATCGATCGATCGAAGACTAGATCGACCGCCGTACGTGTGTAGTATCTGTAGACGTGCGATGCGTATTCATGTGTGTGCGCCCATATATGCATACCTCGGTACCGAACTACGGGCAAAGATCGGATACTAGCAGATACATGAACTGCATACAAAAGTGAAAATATCTACGCTATAATAGCGTACAAAATATTTTAATAGTATTTTTTACTTATAATATACTTTATAATAGTAACTACGGTTCACAACGAGAAGAAATGTACCATAAATACCCGCTCAAAGAGTCGAGATTATGTTGCCTGCAGTGCGATTCACGTGCAAGCACGTCATCGCACGAAAGGGTTGTACCAAATTTAATAAAACGAATGGAGCGAAATAACCATAATTCTATAAGAGTTTAATAAAATGATTAGGTATTAGGTTTCCGCCCGCGGCTTCGCACGCGCAGTCAAAGAAAAACCCGCATACTTCCCGTTCCCGTAGGATTTACGGGATTGCGTCATTTTCTCGGGATAAAAAGTAGCCTATGTCCTTTCTCGGGTATCAATATATCTTCATATAAAATTTCATGAAAATTAGTTCAGTAGTTTAGGCGTGATCGAGTAACAGACAGACAGACAGACAGAGTTACTTTCGCATTTATAATACTAGTATTTTTTTTATTTAGTTTCCTTCTCCAAATTGTCGGTATATACCTCGGAAGTTGTCGGCCGGATGGCAGTCGATGTCCCAGGCCCTTAGCGCGCAGTCCCCGCCGCCCGACAGCGCGGTGCGCGCGCGCGCCGGCTGCCCGCTCCACGCGCCGCCCAGCGCCGTGTGCGCGTGCCCGCCCATCGCGTGCGACCACGAGCCCGACGCTATGTCCCACACCTGGTGGAAAAGTATCGTCAAACCAATATTATTTGGTAATTAATTGAAAGTGTTCCCAGCCACTCCCTACACAAGAGAAATCAATGGAATTAAACAATACGTGTGCCAGGCACGCCCTACAGAAGAGAAATCAATGGAATTAAACAATACGTGTGCCAGGCACGCCCTACAGAAGAGAAATCAAAGACCGGGCGCAAAATACGTTCGGTTTCTTGATCATAAATTCAAACACCGACATGGCTTAGAGCCATAACCGCCATTTGTACATTTAAACCGATTAAAATGTTTATAAAATAAGATAAAACCCAATGTTAAATTAAGAACAAATAAATAAATTCAGATTCGGAAACCTAAATTCGCGGCTTTCATATAAATCCTGATCAGGATACCGAACGTTTGCGACCCGGCGGCTATTAAATCTAGATGACATCACGGTGCCACACTCGTAATTGCAATAGGTTATTGACTAGTTACCCATTACCCCCCGAGATTTTTTTAAGTTTTCAAGGAATGATTAAAAGAAACACGTGCACACAACATGGTGTGATGATAAATGTAAAGAACTTCACAGCTTTGCAAATAGTCATTACTCATATATTTTGGCATGTATTTTACAGTTACAATAATGATCTACTTACACGCACGGTGCAATCTTGCGAAGTAGACAATAACAATTCTTCTATGTGAGGATTCCATGCTACTTGCAACACAGACCCTTTGTGTCCTGTTAGTGTTTTCCACACTTGCAACTTTGGCACTTCTGCAACAATATTATAACTTATATAGAATGTTTTAATACAACATTTCAAATGAAATCACTAAATGCAATACATAATAGTAAGTAGCGAAGAAAGTGACTATAGTAATAAGCATACTTCTTCTAAAGACAAAAATATTGAGATTTATTAGGTGTAAGAAAATCCACTCAACACACATTTTAAAATGTTACCAGAAGTAACAATTTTAAAATTAATTTTATTGTTTTTCATATCATACCTTCTTTCTCGTCATACTCCAGTATAACAATACTATTCTGTTTGTCCAAAGAGCTGACAGCTATGAGATTCTTATATGGAGATTCTTCATTTGAACTCGAGGTTTGCTGCGGATGCCAGTCCATGTGATGTATCATTTTACTGCAATTTAATATATTTTAATAGGAATAGGATTGGATAAAAATAAATTGTTTGTAGGTTTGTTCTTGTAGAAACTTAGATTTGAAAAATTATAGCCTACATATCAAAAATTTCAATTAAGAATAAGGTAAAGCCTCTAAGATATGAATTTTATTAATAACTCGCTGTTCCCCGCGGTTTCACCCGCATTGCTCCGCTCCTGTTGGTCTCAGCGTGATGATATATAGCCTATAGCTTTCCTCGATAAATGGGCTATCTAACACCGAAAGAATTTTTCAAATAGCACCAGTAGTTCCCGAGATTAACGCGTTCAAACAAACAAACAAACTCTTCAACTTTATATTAATATTAGTATAGATTGGTGATATTGTCTAAAAAGATAAAAAATAATGAGCAATGTTAATAAGGCAGATCAACGATTGCCCAAATAACTTGCATAACATATATGAGAAATCACACTAAATCTTACCTAAACAGAAAAGTAGCAGTAATCAGTTCGTGTGCATGATTCAACATAGCGACCGCCCCGTGCCCGCTACCAACCAGAATGCCTCGCTCGTACCACTGCACCGCTGACAGGTCCCACTTCTTGCCGTCTATCTCTACCGTTATTGGTGTTGGATCTGGATAATAAATATGTATTTTTTAATTAACATAAGTAAAAAAGTATAATTAATTGTGTATATTGTACTTACTAATAATAAAATTGGTGTGTCTGTTTGTAATATAAAAATGTAATTTTTTTTACTAAATTCATATGATAAAGTTTGAAGTATAAGTCATACTGGAGTTTTTTTTCGGAAATGCTGTTGAAACGTTATTGGAATCCTTTTTTCGGACAAATTACTTGTGCCATTTAACATAACCATAGAGAGTTCTTATGGACATATAAAAAAACTATAACACATTTTTTCTGTCAAAGAATAGTAGATACATATAACATAAATAGTAATAGTCAAAAATTATTTAAAATCTGCATAAAATTTCGATTTTTTTATCCTTTTATCTACCCAAATACCAACTAATTACCTGCAGTAACATTCTTAGTGTGATACATTACAAGTTCACCCCCACCACACGCATACAAACAGTCTTTGGGACCCCAGCACATAGAATATATGCCTCCACGCAAAGCTGGTACTAGGGTACGCGCTGGCTTCTCAGTTTTACCGCCCGTGTCTATTAGACCTACCTGTAAAGGGAAGATTAATGATATTAAATCACCTAGTTAGTGTAAAACCCTATTATGAATTGTATTCATAAAGAAGCGATTTTTTTTTTGGTGGCGTTTAAAATATATATGATAATTTACAAATTTTACGTAATTATTAAAAATAAACTATCAATGGGCACAATATGACAGTTTAAATCATTTATGCCCGCCTTCCACTAAAAAGGGTAATGAGCGGAAACTGAGCTAATGATCTGAGCGGACCGGAGTAAAAATAGTTGTGCACTTCCACTAAGAAATAGTTTTTATAGAAAGGGGTGTAGGCCTTCCATTGGCCGCGAGAAATTGCGAGCGGAAACTAGTCGGGAAATGAGCGGACGCAGTTGAGCGAGGCGTCGCGGACGATGTCAGGCGCAGTGTTCGTCAGACCTTTTATTTTAATACCATAATTAAATGTTTGCTTATATATCACAAGAAAAACAAACATCCCAGGCGAAAACCAAGGTTTTGGCTGAGTAACCACATTTGAGAAAGAGCCGTGAAAGGTGATCTACTGCGAATGTACCACAACTTACAGGATGAATATTTCAAAAATTATTTTAGAGTCATCAGAGAACAGTTTCAAGAATTACTTTCATTCATAGAAGAAGATAAAGAAACAAGATACGAATTTTAGAAAAGCTATCACACCACTGGAAAAGAAGTCTGTTCAAAACTAGTTTTCAAGACCATACGCAGCGGACTCCGTTTACACCGCTCACACTGCTCTGCTTTACTCTTTTTCAATGGAAGTACTTTTATGGAATATAGTGTTGCTAGTCGAGCGGACTACGTAAGGAGTCCGCTAGGAACCCGCTCAACTCTGCGATCTCGTTTGAAACTGTTTCAACTCGCTCGCTCCGCTCGGGCCACTCTTTCTTAGTGGAAGCACTTGTATTGACTTGGTCGTTATGAGTTAAACGGAGTCATTAATGGGTCCGCTCCGGTCGCAGTGGAAGGCGTGCATAAAAATCTAAAAATGAAGGCGAAAGACGCAGGTTCTTATGTTTTGTCGATCGAAGTTTTTCTATGCTTTAAAATTATCTTACTTAGATTGCAATTGAATGCTATCCATAACAATTTTTTTTATATCTAATTAGAAACTTACCCTAGACTCAGCTGTACCAAACGCCAATAGATTTTCAGTAGTGGGATGCCATGTAACAGTAAGAACTTTTCCTTGAACATTCTGCCAGTATGTATGTACAGTTCCTCTATATAGTTTTGGATCATCCTCATCTATATCTGCTTCCCATATTCTTACAGCTCCATCACCTACGCTTATGGCTACCCTGAATACAAAAATAAAAATATATTATATAGACTAATATTATAAAGCTGAAGAGTTTGTTTGTTTGAACGCGCTAATCTCGGGAACTACTGGTCCGATTTGAAAAATTTTTTCAGTGTTCGATAGTTCATTTACGGAGGTAGGTTATAGGCTACATATCATCACGCTACGACCAACAGGAGTGGAGCCACGGGGGTGAAACCGCGCGGAGCAGCTAGTTGTTATATATACTGGTGGTGAGCCGCGTTTTCGCCCATCAAAATTGATTTTGTGTTTTAGCGGGGAAGGCGTAATGGACAGAGAGGCATACTTTTTCAATTTAAAAAATGTATGTAGTTATTGCTTGATCACTGTCTACTACAATAATAATATTTTAAAATCAATTTCTTGCTGGAACTAAAAATGGGGAGATATGAAATAGGTAAAGAAAAAACTATTAATTACTTACTGTCTGGCATCATATGGACATGATTCAATTGTATAAACATATCCTCCACATGAATTATACACGGCTAGTGTTTCATGCTTTTCCACTGAATAACACACTAAGTTCCTATCTTGTGACGCAGACCAGACTATCCAATCCTCTTCAATTACTTTACAATTACTGATTTCACTGGATGCATTGTCTGATTGATCCGTTGACTGTTCAATAGTTTTTTCTTTAGGTGACTGTAGTTTTGGTGCGTTAGACGCAATGCAAAACAGGCCGCGTTTGTGTAAGCTGTGTTCCAGTTGCCATTTCATTTTATTTTTACTGAAATACAAAAAATAAATTAGTATTCTCCAGTTTTATGTTACAGAAGTCTTTGTGCATTTAGAATTTAATGAATTTTTCAAATTTTCTGAAAGGCCAGCAAAATGTTTGTAAAGTCTCCATTACGTCAAGTCAAGTAGGTATACACTATACAGCTTTTGTTGGAGTTTACATTGAAAAAAATTGTTACGCATTTTAAACGCTACATACAACGTTATGAATATGTCTGTAAAATAAAAATGAGAAAAAATCAAAGAAAAATATGCAATTATTTTGGGTTCAATTTTTTTGTATGACATTCAAATTTTTATATGATATTTATAGTAAGACAACAATTATTCTAAGAGCCAGCGCGCACAAGCAACTTTGTCTCCGCAACTATTTTGTCTCTCCCATCAATTGTATGGGGAGTTGCGTCGCTACGTGCACGCACTTTCATATTAGCCCATGGGTGGGAGAGACAAAATAGTTGCAGAGACAAAGTTGCTCGTGCGCGCTACCTCTAAGCTTTTAAAATGTACATAATTTTAATTGGAAATACATACCAATCCAATTTGAGTGGATTACATGTAAGCAGTTGGCTCTTTCCATCAGCAATAAGTAAAGTTTCAGGCTTATACCACAGCAGGGTTGCCCATGCTGGAATCTTATGTTTCTGGTTTTTACTTGCATTTGCAACTGCGCAACTTGATACCAACTTGCCTGATTTTGACCATATCCGAACACCACTGAAATATTATATTGATTATATTTTTATTAAATATGATTTAGCAAAATGAAAGATAAAAGGTTTTAATATAAATAAAGTTTTATATATACTTGATTTTTTAAATTGAATATCAAACAAAATTTTATATAACGTTCAATGCTTAAAATATATTTCTATTTAGTTACCCTTGCTTTCCAATGGACGCCAAAAGATGTTTATGTGGATGGCAGCTCACTTCAACTCTATCAGGTTTCTCTTGAATTTCACTTGGTAATTCTTCTTCAATAATTTCTTTTTCATTAATTTTTGTTTCATTAATTTCTTTTTCATTAATTTCTCTTTCATTAATTTCTTGACTCACATGTGCCTTATCCATAGCATCTACGAGATCTTCAATTGTATCTTCCGGAGCATTCTTCATTTTCAACAAATCCTCTTTTAACTTCATACATTCAGCTAGAAAATCACTATTGTTGTCTTTTTCTTTCTTAGTTTTAACGACAATCATCTCAGGCTTATATTTTCTGTGGCCAAACTCATCTTCTTCGTGATCTTTGTAAATATCGAACATGTCGTCTTCTTGCACAATGGAATCATCAAAACTATCATCAGGTAAATCTTTGGTTACACCAGATTTATTTAAACCCTCAGCCACTTCACCTTCTAGTCTTATTTTTGCTAATCTATCGGATAGATGTGATTTTTTCTGAGATTCCTCTAAAGATTTCTTAACTATAACTTCATACTTAGGACACCATGATACATTCACAATTTCTTCATTTTGCCCTCTGACTTTGTATAAAACCTTACCAGTACCTATCAATTTAGGAGGTTCAATTTTAATTACAAAATTCTTATAAATAGCAACTCTGTTTTTAATAACATTGTACTAACAGACTAAAACAATAAAAATTAAAATAAAAAAAAACTCACCATTTAGGTCAATTACAAAAACTACACCCTGCTTAGTCCCTACAGCAACATTTAGTAGTATGTGTGGTGAACATGCAAGACAAGTTGGCTTAAAACTTTTAAGGAATGTGTTGAAAGACTTAGCGATATTTGTAGATACATCCCACTTAACAATGTTACCAAAATTGCCAACTGTCACAACAAATGTTTCATTGCTATAGCCCACACCAACCACTTCCTGTAATCATTTGTCCGGTTTTGTAATAACTATTAATAATAATTAGATAATCAGCATTGATAATGATAAATATTTGAAATCTTAGTCCGACAAAGTACCCCACCACAACAATTAAAAAAAAAATCTACGAATAGCTTTACACGGTTTATTTTTTTGATAAGAATTAAGTAACACATCTATATAATATAAAAATGAATCGCAAAATGTGTTGGCAAGCGCATAACTCGAGAACAACTGAACCAATTTCGTTAATTCTTTTTTTATTACATTTCTTGAAGTACGAGGATGGTTCTTATGGAGAGAAAACGTAAAAATGTACCACGGGCGAAGCCGGGGCGGACCGCTAGTACTTAATAATTAAATGATAGAAAAACACTAGATATACAAAAATAATTATAAAATTGCACATCATTCTGGATTCAAATAATTTATGTAATTTTCCGATATTGAATGATAAATTACGATATTAATTAATAAATAAATAATAGGTAACAACCTACCTCCTTTTCAGTGTGGTGTATGTCATGACTTTGTTGAAATTTAATTTTGACTGAATTATCAATCATACATAGGGACCATTGTTTCACTATACCATCAGCACTGCCAGCAACTACACATCTTTTTTCAGGCCATTCTGGTGTAAAGTCTACACTGACTATTCTATAAATTAAATTAAACAATTGATTAAGAAAAATTAAAATTTAGGTAAATATAGAAAAAAAATCAAAAACGAAGAGAAATATTATTTGGGAATTAATAATATACTAGGATATTATTTCACTTACTTTTCATTGTGTGCTCTGTTCAAGACATGTGCTTGGTAAGATTGATGGAGATTTTCTGATTTTTTTACCGGTCTTACCACACAAAGGCTTTTACTAGGACCTCCGTAAATGAGCCACCCATCGGGACTTACAGCTATGCCTGATGTTTGAAACCAATTTGGCGAAGGAAATAAGATTGTATCATCCATATTAAAATCTATTTAGAACAACGGTTTGCTTCTTATTTAAACGGAAACTGGAAAGTATTATTGATCAACGCACAGTACCAGCCGGCCTTCAATTTTCAAATTTCAATTTAAAAAATGTCAAATGTCATTCCCATATGTTGTATTGACTTTCACCACAGAGCAAGAAATATTTGCTTTTACCTGTTGCTGAAAAATAAAACGAAAAATTCTATAAGCTGGTTTTGATGTGATGATTAAAGATTTTATAAAACCACAGTATAAAACAAATTTAATTTCATGTGGTATTGCTTTTTATTTTTTATCGGCCGACGTTTCAGTTTCTCAATGCTAATAAATTTAACTTTTATGTATAAAAGGTTTTAAGATATTTAAACTTTATTAAATATGAAATGAAATAAAGCGAACATTATTAATAAACGGACCGTAAGGCTTTCGTGTTTCCAAAGGACATCCGTTTTTTTGCTGTTATTATCAGTATATAAAATATTAACGTAATATTATGAATATTTATAATTTAACCTTTCGACCGCCAGAGCAAAAACGCATCGCCGTGCCCTCCACGCCAAGCCACAAATTCAATGAGATAACCTTGAAAATAGTAGGGAGTCCAAAATGTTATCGATAAACATAATAATTCACGTCTGAATATTTGAATAAACAGCTTATAACACAAAAATAATATTTATTTAACCTCATCTCCTACTGTAAAAACTTAAGACCACATTTATAGCAACTATCAACAAAAAAAATCAACCTTTTGAGATACAAAAATACATATAAAATTGCAGCAAGTTACAGCACTATTCTCTATCAGTTACGCCCCATTGGCATGTATACATGCCAATGGCGCGGGCAACCATCCTTTTTTTTATAATCTCTCGCTTCTGATTAGGGATGTGTAGCTGTATATTATTATAACTTATCGAGTTTATTTATTAAGTTTATATGAACTATAGGTATTATTGTGGAGTGTTTATTTGTAAATATCAAAACAACTATTACCTTTAAATAAAGGGAATTGCATTAAAACTACATATTTATTTTCCAATCATTTAGTTTAATACTTGAGTTATTACAAATACTAATTATATGTAGGTACCTATTTAGGTCAATTACCATATTTTGATATGACATAGCGACAATTTGTATCATAAGAATATTCTAATAAAGACACTGATTAGACTTATTAGGTAATAAATTTTGAAAACTGCTAAATAGGTAAGTACCTACAGATTTTTAGAGATATTTAAATACATTTTGGACCTAAGCGAATTTTTATCATTACATGGACAATAAATATTATGCTAGAACTATGATATATAAAAGAGCTAGATACGTTACCCGCTCTCTATTTTGGCAAGAAAAAACTCAGGTAAGTGCCCGAGTTTCACTTAGTCACGCACCATTCAGCGTCGTGGCTGGACGTTCTTTTTGTATTTTAATCGGCAGTTGTTATTACGAAGTACATGAGTGAGACATGTATTATGTCTAGTGCGTGAGAGTGAAAGAGAGAACAACTGTATTGGTGATAATGCGTTAGTAAGTAGGTATGTATTAATTACGCTGTTTTTTAGTGCAATGATGTTGGCGTATGCCGCGTCTACTAGTATAATAGGTCATTGTGCTAGAACGCATACATTGTGTTTGTGACGATAAAATAAAAAATAATAAAAAATCAACAATTGTATATAATCATTATGTTCATTAACAGCCTTGTATTTACCTACCTATCTATATAATTATTATGCTCATTAATAGCCTTGTACTTATTTGATTATAATATTGGTAGATACCTACTCGATAAAATATTTTTACAACTTTCCGCACTTAACAACACGGCACGCGCTTACGACGTCACCAGTCCGACATCTATTCATGTCAATGGCGCAGAAGGGATTGCATATCGATACTGTGCTAGGGATGCGCATGATTGGCGAAAAGGAAAATATTCAAATCAACAATATCCACAATATAGACCATATGGTATTATACCAAAGAATGTAGTATTTACCTTTTTTCTCAGTGACTAAGCTTATATATTTTTTTTGTAGTTATTACAAAAATTAAGCGAATTAGAGTAATTTCGCTGAAATTTTAATGAAGTTACTTGAATATTACACTACATCACTAGTAGGCACGTATACATGTCATTGGCGTGAGAGAACATGCTTTTTTAGCCATTAATTAAGTTATTTTTTGGCATCAAATATTTGAATAACTACTTGGCAATTTTGTTTACTGTGTACAATTATGTAATAACTGGGGATTCAGTTCATAAACTGTATAAATAAAACACGTAAAAGTAAAGGTTTAATATGTTTATTTTGTATTTATCTATGATCTGTTTCTTGGCATGTATAGGTGTCGTTGGCGCACAGGGCACGATTGCGCATGACATCTATAGATGTCATTGGCGTTCAAAAGGTTAATACCTACTCCTCTTTGATGAACATCTCGTACATATTTATAAATTATTTATCTTGTGTTAAATTTAATTTTTTTATTTTATTATGTACAATTTATACACTCTTGCGAATAACACGGCGAATAACGGTAAATAAACAGTGCACTCGTTATTCACCTTGAGATTTGCACATTAAGTAGTGTTTACTGTTCTGTGGTTAAAAGTGATTTTCGGACACAATCTTGACACAATCAAGGGTGTTTAATGAATGATATGAAGTATGAACCACAGTGTGAACAATACAAGGAACAATAGTCTGCGACGACCGACGACCAAGCACCGACACTCTTTTGTAGGTATCGAATGATTCGTAGAGTGAAGAGGTGAATGCACAGAACAGTAAAAACTAATGGAAGTGTGATGTGGGCGTGGCCCACGTGTCACTAGTAAGGTAAGATCACCTAACTTGCTCTCAGTTGTGCGCAGAAAAATATTCGAGTCGGTTGTCAGCTGTCAAACCTTTTTTCCATATTTATTCATTAATAAGGACGTGTTGTTTTGTATTAGAGACCAAAAATGATAGCAGACACAATAATATCAGCAATGGAGGCATTTCATACCATCGGTAAGTCTTATTTTAATTTATTTTAAATATATTTTATGTTATAACTTCGCTTGTCGTAATTTGTCAAAAATTTATAAAAATATTAAGTCAAAATGAACCTTAATCCATAAGAAATTAGTACTAATATAGATTGAACAGCAAACAAGACTTTCTGGAATATTATTGCAATAAACAAACGAATGTCGGATTAGTGATGCATGTGGCGCATATCGACAGTATCGATACTTTAGAAAATACAATCACTATAAAATATTAAATTTTATTTTATTTTTCCTTAGCTTTCATTAGTCCTATTTATTTATAGATTTTCCAAAGAGGCTAATTTAAAAGAGAAATGGATAAATGCAACGTGACGAGTTAACTGGATGCCGTACAGCACTAAGCAGTCTAACAAAGGCCACCGATACATCAAACCTACGGCAGTTCCAAGATTTAAAATAATGCATAATTTCTGTTTGTATTTTGTAAATATAGATTTATACTATTCTATTCCGTTTTTTATTAAAATATAATAATATGAAAAGACGTACTTAGTAGTAATAAACATACTCCAAAATGTGACACATTATACTTACTATACTCATATAATAGAAAGCAAAAAAATGCACAAAAAATATTTATTTGTGAATTATCGATAACAAGGCTGACATCCCTTAGAGCATAGCATCAAGTTAATGTCATTAATGTAGAGTGATACAAATTTCAACCTTATCTTTATGTGTTGAGGTTCAAAGTCATATGTATCGAAAACTAACGCCCTCTGTTGTGGAGTAGCTGAATGTTTTCGAATTTGGAATTTCTGAGCAAAGAGAAACAAAACAGCTAATATGCCTAGAGATGTTATATTAAAATAAACCGTAACAGGGTGCGTTAGGGTACATATTGAAATGCTGAATTTATAACCTAAGTCAGTTTTTACTCAAATTAAGCTGTCCAATCAAAGGCATAGTTTACTTGTAGTGTACTGTATAACTATCGATTTAAATGTGTGGGTTTGGCGACACTGGTTTTCATACTAATTATGACATTATAGCACTTCTATTAGTTTTTACTGTTCTGTGGGTGAATGGCAACCGATGCAGCCAAGAAGCTTATATCTAATACACTGGAGATTGCACTATGACCATTGACTTGTCACAAGAAAATATAACCTTGAATCACGTCAGTGTTGTTTTTTGTCTCTTTCTGTGGGTGACCACACTGGTTTGTATATTCAGGATTTTTCGAAATAGAAAAAACTAAAAATCATGGTCTATAAATAATAACGACATATATTTTTAACAGTATTTTTATTATAATTACTGGTCAACTTACAAGAATTATCACCTTTACACGACATACAATTTTAATTGGTAGAGAATGATAGTTTTAAATAACGCTTGATAACTTTTGGCTACAAAGCTTGGATATTAACCGATATACATCATTAACATCCTTTGTAAATAGAGGAAAGTTGTGTTTTGCATCAGATGCTGTTTACCAAATTGTAAGCTACTCAGATCTTCTTTTTAAACGCGTTGCTTCGACGGGTCAATTTCAAGCCAAAATCATCAAAGAAAAACTGTTTATAATAAACGCCTTGCACAAATTTCAGCTAACTTTACAAAGTTTATTTTTCAAAAGGTATTTTTTTCTGGGTCGTAATCCTCAGTAATTATGCCCTTGATGGGCACATATATTTCTTTTTATTTTACTTTTTGGAAAGCTGAAATACCTAAAACAAAAAATATGAGGTACGTTAAAAAAGTATAAATTTCAATGTAACAACGAACAATCTTATAACTACATGTGAGTGCAATACCGATGTCGAGTGTTGTTTGATTACTATAGGTCTACCAGAATCTGATGGCATATTTATATTTAAGAAATAAAAGATTTTCATATGGCAATTTTATTTGACAACTATCAAAATGGTTGTCAAATTATTTGTCTTCTTTGCAATTCGTGAATAATTTTTTGATTTTGTCTAAAAAATCTTCGAAGATTTCGAAAAAGCCGCTGCGATCACAAGCAAGAGGTGTTGTTTATAATGTGTATAGAAAAACATTCGATGAAGAAGGGTCAAACACATCACAATTTTCAATTTTGAATATTTTATTGGTAAATTGGACTTACCCGTTTTGATACTTAAAATTAAAAATATTATAAGTAGGTAACTAACTATAATATTGTTTTTTGATTACAATATAATTTTATGAAAACTTATTACAGGAGTTTCCAATACGGCTATGCGTCAAGTCCAAGCTGTCCAAGTCAATTTTATAATTATTTGTGTATCTGCTAATACTTACGAAAATAAACATAGTTTTATTTTATTTTATTGTTATTTTATTTTATAAAAAAAAATATTAGCATTATCTAGTTTTGATCTGCATTATCATTACATCCGTATTTTTACATGGCTTAATGATAATGAATATACAAATATAGGTATGTGTAAATAATAATATGTATGTAATGAAAAATATATTTTTCATTAATTTGAATTCCCGCGCAATCTGACCGAAACATCAAAACAGTTTATAATTCTATGTTTGAGTCTAATCTGTGGTAAAGAAAACTTGAAGGTAATCTATGGATCTCACAAAAAGCGCTCGTCATTGTGGATAAAATTACTATTGATCCTTTATTGTGATTTAATTAAGAAACGACACAATTATAAACATTAAATGTTGTTTCTTTATTTACAGGTACGATCTTGTGTTAATACTAAATGTGAAATTGAACTAATGAATACTAAATGTGAACTATGTAAACTAATTACAATAAAAACTTTATTTACAGAGAAACTCAATTGTGTTTTGTGTCGCCCAAAACTTGGGAAAATACCTTATAAAACAACATTTATTGTAAGAAGATGGAAAAATTAAAATTTATGTTCCAAGTAAAACCAACAACAGATGGAAAGTCAAACTTTATTGCCATAACCTCAATTGCCACGCAAGATGACAGAGTCTACTTAATCCCTGAAGAATATCAAACAATATCGTTTCATAAACATATCTTAGCCTCGAAAAGCTTCACCACTGTGAAAAATACATTAAAAAAACGATATCAAACCAGAAATGTTTGGATAAAAACTACAGAGGATATTTTGAAAACATATGTTGATGAGGACGGCAACATGATTTTCCAGGACCAATTTCTAGAGGAAAGTACCCAAGAACAATTATCTTTTGAGAGTAAAAAGTATTCTGAAGATCCTGTAATAAAAATTTTAGAAAAATTAGTTGAAGATCAACAAAACAAAGAAAAACAAAGTGTAAAAAAGTTAGCCGAGAGATTTGTTATTGAAAAGTTTGACGGAAGAAACTCAAGTGCATATGAGTGGATGAATGTATTTGAAAAAGAATGTACAAGGTTTGATATAATAAAAGATGAAGAAAAAATTGAAATCTTCCGACTATTTTTAGAAAAATCATGCATTGATTGGTATTCTTCCATGATGATAAAGTTAAGTATACACTCCGAATGGTCAAAATGGAAATCAAGTTTCTTGCAAACCTATGCCAATAAAGGTTGGACATCTAGCAAGTATGCTTTATCGTTCAAGTATCAATCAGGATCTTTACTAGACTATGCAGTGAAAAAGGAAAAACTTTTACTCGAGATAAGGAAAACAATGGATTCAGGTACCCTAATAGACCTTATTGCGGCTGGTTTGCCAGAACATGTACTTAACAGGATTGATAGGGAAACATTGAAAGATACAATAGATCTTTTCAATGAACTGAGAAAGTTTGAACATTTGGAAAACAAAAAGAATTATTGTAACTATAGAAAATATGGAAACTTAAAAGGCAACTATAAAAACGAAGATAAAACCCCATGTAAAATTTGTGAAATGTTAAAAAAGGGAATTCGCTATCACCCCGAATCTGCCTGTTGGTTTAAAACAAGAGAAGATGATAAAACAAAAGAGAAAAACATAAAACATATAAATAACTCAGTGATAGAAGCAGAATTACATGAAACGGAACAAAAAAACTAATAGTGACACCGTTAATAAATGTCAAACTGTTAATAAATGATACATTAGCAATTGATGGAATATATGATTCGGGTTCAAATGTTTCTCTAATTAATTCAAAATTATTTAAACTAAAAGGCAAAGGAAACAGTTTGAACAAAGCAAATTTAGTAACAATTAATGGTGTCAAAAATGCAAGTGGTTTGACAAACTTAAAAATTAAAATATTTAAAATAGAAGAAAATGTCAAAGTATACATTATAGATGAACAAAACTTCAAATATGATTTTTTGATTGGATTAGACATGATAAAGAAGTTCAAGTTAATACAAAATGAGGACTTAAAAATTACCCAAAAACTAAACTTGAATGAAGAACAAGTAGAAGATATTGATACAAATATACAAATAAATACTAAGAGAAAAAAACAAAAGAAAGTGGAAGAAGCTTCTAATGAAATAATAGAAAACAAAAATATAAAGAAAGAATATAGGATTAATTTTAATGAAAATGTAAAAGAAGAGGATTTCGAAATAAATACTAACAATTTAAATGAATATCAGAAAGCGGAAATAAATAAATTGATTAATAAATATAACACAGTTTTTGCAAAGAATAAATATGATGTTGGAACTGTTAACGGCTATGAAGCCAGAATAGATTTGTTAGTAGACACATATTGCAATAAAAGGCCCTACAGATGCACTGTCGAAGACAAAAGAGAAATAGAAGAGCAAATAGGTAAATTATTGGATAATACACTTATAGAAGAATCCTACAGTCCATTTGCTGCACCTGTCACATTGGCATTTAAAAAAGAAGAAAATAAAAAATCAAGGCTATGTATAGACTTCAGAGATTTAAACAAGATTGTAGTACCAGAAGCCCAACCATTTCCGCTAATAGAAGATTTAATAACTAAGACAAGAAATTGCAATTTTTATTCAACACTTGACATAAACTCTGCATTCTGGTCTATCCCTTTGAGAATAGAAGACAGGAAGAAGACAGGATTTGTAACACAAGAAGGACACTTCCAGTGGACTTGTCTCCCGTTTGGTCTAAAAACTGCACCAGCAATTTTCCAAAGGATATTAAGTAACATACTAAGAAAATACAGACTCACAGATTTTGCTGTAAATTACATAGACGACATTTTGATATTTTCAAAATCTTTTGACGAACATATCCATCACCTAACACAGCTGTTTGAAGCCATAAAAACAGAAGGATTCAGATTAAAATTTAAAAAGTGTACATTTGCATCAAACTCTGTAAAATACCTAGGTCATATAATTCAAAATAATTCTATTAAACCAGTGAAAGATAATCTGATTTCGATAAGGAATTTCCCTACTCCTAAAACTCAGAAAAATGTAAGACAGTTTCTAGGAAAAATCAATTTTTATAATGAATATATACCAGGAAGTGCGATAATATTAGATCCGTTGCATAATTTACTTAGAAAAAATCAACCATTTATTTGGTCTGATGAATGTCAGAAAGCATTTGAGAAAATAAAAAGTCTCCTATGCTCTCAACCAGTGCTAGAAATTTTTGATAAAGATTTACCGATTAATATTTACACAGATGCTTCTATTCAGGGTGTTGGAGCTATTTTGAAACAGACGCAGTTAGATGGAAAAGAAAAACCAGTAGCTTATTTTTCTAAGAAACTTAATGGAGCCCAAAAGAAAAAAAAAGCGATATATTTAGAGTGCTTGGCTATCAAAGAAGCAGTGCGATACTGGCAGTACTGGCTGATAGGAAAATCATTTACAGTTTATTCAGACCATAAACCACTAGAACATATGAATTTGAAAGCGAGAACAGATGAAGAATTAGGCGACTTGACATACTACCTATCACAGTATGATTTTAATATAAAATATGCTCCAGGAAAAGATAATTTGGAAGCGGACTGCCTCAGTAGGAATCCTGTGTTGGAAGCAAATGAAAACCAAGATGAACAGTTAAAAATAGTTAACACAATAACACTAGAAGACATCTTAAAAGATCAAATAAAAAATAAATATATACAGTGCAGAAAAGATAAGTTACAAATAAGGAACAATGTTTACTACAAGAAAGTAAACAAAAAAGAGAAAATAATTATATCGGAGAAATTCAGCTTAGAATTTATGAAAAATGTCCATACAGATCTTGGTCACATAGGAATTAAACAGATGCAAAGAATGATTAGCTCAGTGTATACAGCAGAAAACATGTCAAAAAATATAAAAAGTATCTGTGAAAATTGTATAGTATGTTTAAAAAATAAATCAAGAGGACAAAATAAATATGGATTGATGTCCCACTTGGGTCCTGCTACAAAACCTTTTCAGATATGCTCTATTGATACCATTGGGGGTTTTGGAGGTTCTAGATCAACAAAGAGATACTTACACCTGCTATCAGACCACTTTACTAGGTATGCATATATTTTAACATCAAGCACTCAAAATGCAAATGATTTCATCAAACTGATAAGCAACTGTGCAGAAACAGATGAGATTGAATTGATACTCTCAGACCAGTACCCAGGTATCAATTCAAAGGAGTTCAAAAAATTTTTGGATGAAAAGAATATTTCATTAATTTTTACTGCAGTGAACTCTCCTTTCTCAAATGGCATAAATGAAAGACTAAACCAAACGCTAGTCAATAGAATCAGGTGCCGGATAAATGAACGTGAAACAAAAATAGCTTGGTCAACTATAGCCCACAACTGTGTAAAAAATTACAACGAAACAGAACACACTGTTACAGGGTATGCTCCAAAATACCTACTCTATGGCACAGATGTGACAATTTTACCAAATGAGCTGAAGCAAAAGAAGACAGAATACAATTTGTTCCAGGCTAGGGAAAAAGCTCTTGAAAATACAATCAGATCACATGATTACAACAAGACAATTTATGATAAAAATCGCAGACATATAGACTTCAAAATTGGTGATACCGTTTTTGTGGAGAATGGAAACAGACTTAATAGGAAGAAGCTTGATGTATTAAAACTTGGGCCCTACAAAATTTTAGAAAAAATATCAAAGTCAATTTACAGGATAAACACGGATCATAGGAAGTCAGAGTCAAATTTTTTCCACATCTCGAAACTAACGCCAGCCCCTGACTGCACTTGAAGAGTGTTGAGCTCATTATTTTCTCTTTGGGAGGGAGATGTAATGAAAAATATATTTTTCATTAATTTGAATTCCCGCGCAATCTGACCGAAACATCAAAACAGTTTATAATTCTATGTTTGAGTCTAATCTGTGGTAAAGAAAACTTGAAGGTAATCTATGGATCTCACAAAAAGCGCTCGTCATTGTGGATAAAATTACTATTGATCCTTTATTGTGATTTAATTAAGAAACGACACAATTATAAACATTAAATGTTGTTTCTTTATTTACAGGTACGATCTTGTGTTAATACTAAATGTGAAATTGAACTAATGAATACTAAATGTGAACTATGTAAACTAATTACAATAAAAACTTTATTTACAGAGAAACTCAATTGTGTTTTGTGTCGCCCAAAACTTGGGAAAATACCTTATATGTATTATATAGATAAAAGTAATATGTATATTATACATGTAAGTAGTACCTACAAAATATTAAGTGGATATCTCATTATTTGGTACAGTATTGTTCACTTATGTAATGTGACTAATGATGTTGAGGACAAAATAAAAAATAAGCAGTATCAAGATCGGCCAGTCCATTTTCCCTAGGGCTGCACACTCAAAATTTTGATTTCCCCAATTGCCATCAGATTCTGGTTTACCTATAGTAAAAATCTTGAAAATGGTGTTCTAAATTTCATCATAATATTGTTATTACAATATAATATTCTCTTCACTATCCATAAAAACTCGTCATCATGGTTACCTTACTTGTTAATTTTGTTTATTGAAAACTTGTTGAAAAATGATAAAGTATTAGGAAAATAACAAATTTAACATGACTGCTTTCTAAAATGATGCAAAATTTTACAATTTTTGCCATTGAAATGATTCTAAACAGGTAAATGCAGGAGTATTGAGGAATATTGTAAATAACGTAAATATACACTTGCCTGTGAAATTCTATGCCAGAATTTGGTGTCCAAACACTTCTGCAATTTTTCACAATGCAATACATTATTTATATTCGGAAAATATTTATTAAATACGCAACAATATTAACTTAAATATTCGAAGCGACGCAATTTTTTTGACACATATGCCATATTGTCAAAGTGAGAGTTGCTACAATTTTACTATGGTAACTACCCATAATCAGGGAGTATCGCTTTTTAATAATTGGTTCAGATACTTATTTTATTTAGCATAAATAATAATTGTCTCATCCAACAATGCTTCTGAATGACGTTGTTGGCAATTTATCAACAAACTCATGTACAAAAACTAACCTTTTGCACAGAATATTACGGCATACATAGTAGCCTTGGGAAAACTTCGTATTAACAGTGGCAATACCAAGTTAGGTGTGAAAGTGATAAAACACAACAATTTTCTTGTTACACGTCAAATGTTCATACCGAAATCTCCAGTGTATAAGATATAAGCTTAGAGTATATAATATTACAATAGTATAGAGCGAGTGTATTGCACAAATTGCTTATTGCGCATCGTAGGCAGATGAGCTATAGATACTATATAGATGTGTGTGTGACAAATAGGGATGTGTAGGTATCAATTGCGTGTTGAACTGTCGATAAGTTATGTAAATAAATATGTATCATAAGTAAATTTTATGTTCAATAAGTTATTAAAGGAAAAATATACGAATAAAGTATAAATATGTAATTTTAAATTTGTCTACCAACTGAATAAAGTTTGTTTATTCCATTTGAATATTAAATATTATATATGAAATTTTCTTGTATTAATTATAAGTACTTTAAAAAAATATGTTTAATTGGAATATCAGAAAAACGTGAGTACTTTTTAAATAATAAAGTGAATAAAATAAAAGATCAGGTTTAGTGCTATTTCTTTAATAATAAATCAAACCATAATAATAATGTTTTAAAAATGGTAAAAAATATTAACAAATAATTAATAATTTAAAATAATAATATAATAAATAATATTAATAATTTTTTTATTTAATTTTATCCATTCTACTATCAAAATTTAGCGGTTCAGAAAATATATCGTAACATTACATACTTTACATTTACACTACATACTTTACATTTACATTCGCATTCATAATATTAGAAAGTGTATCATACAAAACACACCACAAATATATCTATTCATATAATAAACCTGTAGAAGGGTCAATTCTGTACATTGAAAATATTGAAAAAATAAATACCAGGGGGTGTTACTGGATCGATACCAAACCCAAATATGTGATTAAAAAAATTTTTGTCTGTTTGTCTGTCTGTATGTGAAGGCATCACGTGAAAACCAGCGGTTCGATTTCGATGAAACTTGGTATAATTATACCTTATTATCCTGGGCGTAAAATAGGATACTTTTTATCCTGGAAAAATACGTAGAAAAAAATAATCTTAATTTTTCAGTTTTATCCATAGACGTTGTTCCGTAGAACCGCGAACACACGTTGCGTATTATTATAGGCCTAGCCGTATTTGGGAATTGGGTCCAATAGATATTTATAAGATGTTATTGTCAGAGGTACTCAAAATGGATAAATAAACCATCCACGCGAAGACCGACATCCGCGCGGACGGAGTCGCGGGCGGAAGCTAGTTTATAATACATTTTTAAAAGAGTTTTAAATTTTAAGTTAAATAAATAATTTGTTAAAATATAGTTCTTCTAGTAAACTTTATATCGAGTACAGCGTTGGTCAGGTCACATCACTACGATCACGTGGCGGCAGTGAGGCGCGCGAGCAAGCCTGCGCGTGTCCGCCTCTCACCTACCCTTCACCCCCGCGATGCTAGATTTATTTTCATAAAAATAAGTCTATCAATCGACTTACTGATGGAATGTGATAGTGGATTTCAATTTTGTGTATTTTCTAGTATCGTTTTTGCAAGATAGAACAGCACATTTCACCATGTTTATTCGTAATATGAAAAAAAATCCAGAGCAACGCACTTCGTGAGCACTCAACTACGACTGCGAGCGCTCGCGGCGGGAACGTCGTGTTGTTCCCACCTGTGCCTACTGTTCCCACTTGGTTGTTCGCACTCTATAGATAGTATATTATATACTCTAAGGATATAAGCTTCTTGGATGCAGCACTACTCTATGTCAAAAAGACACATCTTCTTAGCAAAAAAATGACATGACACAATGACACAATGATTGATATTTGAAGACTGAAGTTTGTCAAATGTCAAAAAAGTAAATATCCATACGATCCAAGTGTTTGCGAGTTGTGTTCTGTGATTATTCTAGAAAAATACTTCTATTAAAATAAAGAAGTGATTATTTCTTAATTCTAAGAATATAATTAAATAAAGCACCATGGCCCACTACAAGGGTGCAGCGTCTGAAGCTGGGAGAGCTATGCATCTAATGAAGAAAAGGGAAAAAGCCCAACAAGAGATTGAGCTTCGAAAGAAGAAAATTGAGGAGGATTTAAAAATTGATAATATTGAAAATAAGTTTGCAACGCATTATGATGCTGTGGAACAACAATTGAAAAGTTCCACAATTGGATTGGTAACACTTGATGAAATGAAAGCGAAACAGGAACATATTGTCCGCGAAAGAGAGAAAAAATTGGCTCAAAAGAAAGCAGAAAAAGAGAAAGAAAGACAAAAAGAAATAGAAGCTAAACAAGCCCAAAAAAATAAACAAAAGAGACAGGTATTTAGTCCTTTCAATCATTCTGCTTGAACCAAATTAGCATTAACATAAATTATTACTTTTACCTAAAAATTATATGTTTTACATATTTTTTATTAGGTATTTGTTAAGGCTAATATTTGATAAATTTTCAGATACAAGCTCTATCGTTTGATCTCAATGAAGATGAAGAAAATGATGATGATGATGAGGAAGAAGAGGAAAAACCTGATTTAAATTGGAAAGAGAGGGATGAAGTGGTAAGGTTCTAATTTAGTAATAGTGTCTGAATATGATCAACTGGTAAAAATAAAATGTACTATTTTATAAATAAATTATAATGATATGTTACAACATAAAAAAAGTGTGTGTGTGCCCAGCATATGTGTCAGAAGTGAAACATCTTTGGCAAGGTTCAAAGATAGCAAAATCGAACTCTCAACATGCCTTTAGAAGTTTCACTTCAGTAACATAGACTTTAAGACCTTTTCATTTCATTGAGTATATATAGTTACATCCAAACTTCAATAATTAATTATATCTTTCTTTTTTCTAAATATTTGGTACATAAATTTATGTTGCTTTTTATATCCAGCCTGTCAAAAAGATAAAGAAGAATCCAGATGTGGATACATCATTCTTACCAGATAGAGAGAGGGATATCTCATTATTTGGTACAGTATTGTTCACTTATGTAATGTGACTAATGATGTTGAGGACAAAATAAAAAATAAGCAGTATCAAGATCGGCCAGTCCATTTTCCCTAGGGCTGCACACTCAAAATTTTGATTTCCCCAATTGCCATCAGATTCTGGTTTACCTATAGTAAAAATCTTGAAAATGGTGTTCTAAATTTCATCATAATATTGTTATTACAATATAATATTCTCTTCACTATCCATAAAAACTCGTCATCATGGTTACCTTACTTGTTAATTTTGTTTATTGAAAACTTGTTGAAAAATGATAAAGTATTAGGAAAATAACAAATTTAACATGACTGCTTTCTAAAATGATGCAAAATTTTACAATTTTTGCCATTGAAATGATTCTAAACAGGTAAATGCAGGAGTATTGAGGAATATTGTAAATAACGTAAATATACACTTGCCTGTGAAATTCTATGCCAGAATTTGGTGTCCAAACACTTCTGCAATTTTTCACAATGCAATACATTATTTATATTCGGAAAATATTTATTAAATACGCAACAATATTAACTTAAATATTCGAAGCGACGCAATTTTTTTGACACATATGCCATATTGTCAAAGTGAGAGTTGCTACAATTTTACTATGGTAACTACCCATAATCAGGGAGTATCGCTTTTTAATAATTGGTTCAGATACTTATTTTATTTAGCATAAATAATAATTGTCTCATCCAACAATGCTTCTGAATGACGTTGTTGGCAATTTATCAACAAACTCATGTACAAAAACTAACCTTTTGCACAGAATATTACGGCATACATAGTAGCCTTGGGAAAACTTCGTATTAACAGTGGCAATACCAAGTTAGGTGTGAAAGTGATAAAACACAACAATTTTCTTGTTACACGTCAAATGTTCATACCGAAATCTCCAGTGTATAAGATATAAGCTTAGAGTATATAATATTACAATAGTATAGAGCGAGTGTATTGCACAAATTGCTTATTGCGCATCGTAGGCAGATGAGCTATAGATACTATATAGATGTGTGTGTGACAAATAGGGATGTGTAGGTATCAATTGCGTGTTGAACTGTCGATAAGTTATGTAAATAAATATGTATCATAAGTAAATTTTATGTTCAATAAGTTATTAAAGGAAAAATATACGAATAAAGTATAAATATGTAATTTTAAATTTGTCTACCAACTGAATAAAGTTTGTTTATTCCATTTGAATATTAAATATTATATATGAAATTTTCTTGTATTAATTATAAGTACTTTAAAAAAATATGTTTAATTGGAATATCAGAAAAACGTGAGTACTTTTTAAATAATAAAGTGAATAAAATAAAAGATCAGGTTTAGTGCTATTTCTTTAATAATAAATCAAACCATAATAATAATGTTTTAAAAATGGTAAAAAATATTAACAAATAATTAATAATTTAAAATAATAATATAATAAATAATATTAATAATTTTTTTATTTAATTTTATCCATTCTACTATCAAAATTTAGCGGTTCAGAAAATATATCGTAACATTACATACTTTACATTTACACTACATACTTTACATTTACATTCGCATTCATAATATTAGAAAGTGTATCATACAAAACACACCACAAATATATCTATTCATATAATAAACCTGTAGAAGGGTCAATTCTGTACATTGAAAATATTGAAAAAATAAATACCAGGGGGTGTTACTGGATCGATACCAAACCCAAATATGTGATTAAAAAAATTTTTGTCTGTTTGTCTGTCTGTATGTGAAGGCATCACGTGAAAACCAGCGGTTCGATTTCGATGAAACTTGGTATAATTATACCTTATTATCCTGGGCGTAAAATAGGATACTTTTTATCCTGGAAAAATACGTAGAAAAAAATAATCTTAATTTTTCAGTTTTATCCATAGACGTTGTTCCGTAGAACCGCGAACACACGTTGCGTATTATTATAGGCCTAGCCGTATTTGGGAATTGGGTCCAATAGATATTTATAAGATGTTATTGTCAGAGGTACTCAAAATGGATAAATAAACCATCCACGCGAAGACCGACATCCGCGCGGACGGAGTCGCGGGCGGAAGCTAGTTTATAATACATTTTTAAAAGAGTTTTAAATTTTAAGTTAAATAAATAATTTGTTAAAATATAGTTCTTCTAGTAAACTTTATATCGAGTACAGCGTTGGTCAGGTCACATCACTACGATCACGTGGCGGCAGTGAGGCGCGCGAGCAAGCCTGCGCGTGTCCGCCTCTCACCTACCCTTCACCCCCGCGATGCTAGATTTATTTTCATAAAAATAAGTCTATCAATCGACTTACTGATGGAATGTGATAGTGGATTTCAATTTTGTGTATTTTCTAGTATCGTTTTTGCAAGATAGAACAGCACATTTCACCATGTTTATTCGTAATATGAAAAAAAATCCAGAGCAACGCACTTCGTGAGCACTCAACTACGACTGCGAGCGCTCGCGGCGGGAACGTCGTGTTGTTCCCACCTGTGCCTACTGTTCCCACTTGGTTGTTCGCACTCTATAGATAGTATATTATATACTCTAAGGATATAAGCTTCTTGGATGCAGCACTACTCTATGTCAAAAAGACACATCTTCTTAGCAAAAAAATGACATGACACAATGACACAATGATTGATATTTGAAGACTGAAGTTTGTCAAATGTCAAAAAAGTAAATATCCATACGATCCAAGTGTTTGCGAGTTGTGTTCTGTGATTATTCTAGAAAAATACTTCTATTAAAATAAAGAAGTGATTATTTCTTAATTCTAAGAATATAATTAAATAAAGCACCATGGCCCACTACAAGGGTGCAGCGTCTGAAGCTGGGAGAGCTATGCATCTAATGAAGAAAAGGGAAAAAGCCCAACAAGAGATTGAGCTTCGAAAGAAGAAAATTGAGGAGGATTTAAAAATTGATAATATTGAAAATAAGTTTGCAACGCATTATGATGCTGTGGAACAACAATTGAAAAGTTCCACAATTGGATTGGTAACACTTGATGAAATGAAAGCGAAACAGGAACATATTGTCCGCGAAAGAGAGAAAAAATTGGCTCAAAAGAAAGCAGAAAAAGAGAAAGAAAGACAAAAAGAAATAGAAGCTAAACAAGCCCAAAAAAATAAACAAAAGAGACAGGTATTTAGTCCTTTCAATCATTCTGCTTGAACCAAATTAGCATTAACATAAATTATTACTTTTACCTAAAAATTATATGTTTTACATATTTTTTATTAGGTATTTGTTAAGGCTAATATTTGATAAATTTTCAGATACAAGCTCTATCGTTTGATCTCAATGAAGATGAAGAAAATGATGATGATGATGAGGAAGAAGAGGAAAAACCTGATTTAAATTGGAAAGAGAGGGATGAAGTGGTAAGGTTCTAATTTAGTAATAGTGTCTGAATATGATCAACTGGTAAAAATAAAATGTACTATTTTATAAATAAATTATAATGATATGTTACAACATAAAAAAAGTGTGTGTGTGCCCAGCATATGTGTCAGAAGTGAAACATCTTTGGCAAGGTTCAAAGATAGCAAAATCGAACTCTCAACATGCCTTTAGAAGTTTCACTTCAGTAACATAGACTTTAAGACCTTTTCATTTCATTGAGTATATATAGTTACATCCAAACTTCAATAATTAATTATATCTTTCTTTTTTCTAAATATTTGGTACATAAATTTATGTTGCTTTTTATATCCAGCCTGTCAAAAAGATAAAGAAGAATCCAGATGTGGATACATCATTCTTACCAGATAGAGAGAGGGAAGAAGCAGATCTTAAGTTGAGGGAGGAACTCAGATTAGAATGGGTAATGACTCAAGCAAGTCTGAAAGATGAGCCCATTACAGTCACTTTTAGTTATTGGGATGGTTCTGGCCATAGAAAGAATGTTACTTTGAAAAAAGGTTTGTGTTACACCAATAATTATTGATCTATACATAAAATTTAAAATTTTAAAATTCATATTAATTATCTAAGAATTAACAATAGTAAATTTGAATTCTTCTAGTTTCAATGCATACAATGTAATTAAACTTTTTGAATAGGTACCAACATATTGTTT
The DNA here is from genome assembly GCF_905220415.1 of Colias croceus. Taxonomy (NCBI): domain Eukaryota; kingdom Metazoa; phylum Arthropoda; class Insecta; order Lepidoptera; family Pieridae; genus Colias; species Colias croceus. Next base: position 9,467,394 of record NC_059541.1, on the reverse strand, counting down.
TCAATCAGCCTCAAAGAGCAATTGTATGTAAATTTTAATGGCTAAATATAGACTTTTTATGAATTCATGGATTTACAACAGAATATTTTCTTAACACTACATGTATAATTATAGGAAATTCAATTTACCAGTTTCTACAAAGATGCTTAGACACACTACGACCAGAGTTCAGTGAACTGAAAACAGTTTCTGCCGATCAGCTGATGTATGTAAAGGAGGATTTAATATTACCACACCATTATACTTTCTACGATTTTATTGTCACAAAGGTAAGTTTTAACAGGACAAAAAAAAACATAACAGATAATAAATAATTATTAAGTTCTAATACATTTATATTTTACAGGCTAGAGGTAAGAGTGGGCCCTTGTTCCAGTTCGATGCTTCTGATGATATAAGATTATTGAATGACGCTACTCAAGAGAAACAAGACTCACACGCAGGGAAAGTCTTATTAAGGTATAACTATTAACATTGGAATGATGAACATTTTCATTTTAAAATGCCCTTTAAATAACTTAAACATTTAAACACTCACACAAAATATAAAATTTGTTTTTTCATTTCATTTTATTAACAGTTTCATATTTTACACATTAAAAAAATTAAATTTTTTTACAGGTCCTGGTATGAAAGAAACAAACATATATTTCCTGCATCCAGATGGGAGCCATATGACCCCACAAAAACATATTCCAAATACACAATTAAAGGAAAATAAATTTACTTGTTGTAGCAATGATTACTTTTATAAAGCAATCTTGAATTTGTATATTCTAATGTGTTATACCTAAGTTATTTAGTTAAGGAAATAAAATGTGTTGCCAAAAAGCTGTTTTAATTTTATTCAGAACTAGCTGCGCTCCACGGTTTCACCCCCGTGGCTCTGCTCCTGTTGGTCTTAGCCTTCCTTGATGAATGGGCTATCTAACACCGAATTTTTCAAATCGGACCAGTAGTTCCTGAGATTAGCGCGTTCAAACATACAAACAAACAAACTCTTCAGCTTTATAATATTAGTATAGATAATAGTACTGGATTTAACTTTGATATGTTTTAAAACTTTAATAAAAAATAATTGTAGTATACAGTTTTTGCATATTTGATGACAGGATCAGAAAGTCCTAAATTATATTTAATATCTGGCCCTAAATATTGTTTTTATTTACACTAAAAGTGAATGTATGTATTATTTAGTTTTTAATAAGGATCCCTATCTGAAAATTGCTTTCTTCTAAATCCGTTTGCTATTTCATAAACATTTATAAACTATGTACACTCTACTATTTTTTTTAATTCTTGCCACTTCCTGTCCTCCAATTTTTGTAAAAATTTCACTTGATTTTGGTTGTTTTCTTTTTCTGGCAATGGAGGTGGAGCATGCCTTTGGTAGTGTATAATTGCTGCCAAGAAATTCCAAATTGAAAACTCTGGCCATAAAACTTTTGTGAAATATAGCACTGTGTTTGGTGTCTGAAATAAAAGTAAATTACTGTCAGAATAGATACATTGTTTCATATATTTTTTATTAACAACAAATATTTATTTTAAACTAGCTGTCTCGACGAACTTCGTACCGCCCTGTCAATGAATGTTGTGTTACCTTTTAGCTGAACTAATTTAATAACTAATACTTCATAACTTAAATGATTATTAATACTGAGGATTAATATAGCACAAATGCAAGGAAACATAAAAATCTCTCTCAAATGTCATAATTATGATTTGTGAAATTCGTGAGATATTAGTGCTGATTTACACAGGGTCAGTAGACAAGCCAATTTCGGCGCCGCGACTGACTTTAACTGTTTACATGAAGTAAGTAGTGGTGCGTTTCTCACGGTGACCACACGTTTGTGAAGTCAGTGAGAAAAATGAATTCACGAAAACATCTGAAACGACGATTTAATTATTTGTTTTTTTTTTTAAATTAATATATCAATTTTGCTGTTGAATGAGTTAATAGAAATTGTAGAAAATGTCGAGATAACTAAAAATAAACGACAATGGGGTAAGAAAATGGATTTAGGGATTTAATATCCCAAAGGCACTCGTTTTTGCCATATAATTGCACCAATTTTAAGGTTTCGTCTTCGCTTACGGGTCATTTTTATCGCAAGCGAAAAACACGTGGTCACTCTACAACGCAGAGGCAGTGACTAACAATAGTGACTAACCACGCACTGACTTGTCTGTTTACACGGGGTTTATTTGGCTGACGCGAGGGTGCGCGGGTGGCGGGGGGCGCCAACTGACTTTAAAATATTCGTGTCCGAATATTCAACTCAGCGGTGACTTCAAGCCTCTGTACTGACTTCAAAACTGTTTACCATGGACGAATATAATCTAAAAGGACTGATAATGGTCATACTAGAGATCGTACCCCGTAATTTCAGACTATTACTAGATGGCGCTCTGATTTGAGCTTATTATTTAATTTGCAGCTTTAAAAGCACCACTAGTGACCAATTTTAGAACTATGGAAACAGCAAACTATCGATTTTCAATTATTACATCTAGAGGGCGTTGTTTTAAAAACTCCGGTGTTTTTGAATTATTTTAGTTTTTAGTTAAGAGCGTTCATGCTCCTCACAGGGCTTAGTGCAGAATTACGAATTAGAATTATTAATTTTTTCAAGCGTTGAAATAGTTTTGCTGAAATCATCATATCTGCTGTTTATAAATGTGATACTGTCTTTTAAACTAATAATTTCTTGCTTTATACAATTTAAATCTGACGAAATCCTATTCATAATTGATGATTCCAGTGAGCGCCGCAGCTTTTCCATCTCTTCGGATATAATCTCTCGAATAGAGTCAGCTGATAATGCATTATTATTCACAGCGATAGGGGATTTAAAAGAAGATGTGCCACCTCTACGTGTTGTAATGTTATCAGGACTTCGTTGTAACAATTGAGTCGCGCATGAGCGTACTGGGGTATTTTCAGTATTCAGAGATCTTGACTGATGAGTGGAACATTCAGGGCAAAACCATTTTTTTTTTAAATTCGCTTGTCAATTGTTTCTTTTTGTCAGTTGGGAACAAACATGCAATATGATAATTTCGTTTACAATGAGGGCAAGATAAAATCCCAGCGCTGCCTTCTGTTGTAGCTTTGCAACAGGCAAACTTCATAATGATTGGAAAATTTAAGTAATTAAGAAAAAAAAAATATAGTAATATATTTCTGATAATATGACCCCTGTCAGGATCGATCTTCCTACTAACTGTTCTAAGTCCAGTTCACTTTGTACAGAGCTACGAGTGTCTTGTAATTTTCAACGAAATTATGTTTCTTATTGTATCTGGTAAATCGTCACGATAGAATATGACAATGTTAATTTGTAACTTTTGTTTTTAATATACCGTCAACCACTTTTATCACTTTTACGCAAAAAGTTTCCAATGTTAATTTTAATAATAAATCGTGATGTATAACGCGTATTCGTCCACAAATCAGATTGTTTTTGATAACTTAAGGGCCCTTAGTAGGTGAAAACGGCAAAATGGACTGTTTTCTATGAGCTATAATTGAAAATATTGAAGTTTTTTCGCACTGAAATTTCTAATACGTATTACAGAACGTATGTGTGATGGGATGACTGTTTCCAAAACACGATTGGAAAAATTTTGCTCGATAAAAAAAAATCCTGAAGTTACCTCTAAAATATCATATAAATGCTCAATACAACTGTAATTTACGATAATAATTCGTATAAAATCACAAATACATAGGTATTTACCTTCCCGATTTCTTGACTGTTTTAGATTTCGAAAATACTAAATATTTTCATTCACTTTTTGATAAAAATGTGAATGGCGCTTACGATTTTTAGTTTCGAGCACGTTGATTCCATACTAAACGCGGACCCCCTCACCGCTTACCTCAGGCCCGAATAGCTGAATTTTCGCTGACCGCCTAACCCCCCTTAAGCACCACTAATAAAAACTTCCAACAAGATATACTATTTCAATTAGATTTGAATTTAATTTGTAACCCGCTTGATCAAACACGTACGCTTCACACTGACGTAAGCGACTGACTGTGTTGGTGTTATCAAGTTTGGGTCGCTGGCTAAGACATGCTGGACATTTCCAAGAAGACTTCTTTTCAGGTAACATGGCATAAAATCTCTTATCGTTGGTTCCAGCGCACTGCAAGTCATACGCTAGAGAACATAGGGAGCATCTAAGGAAGTGAGTACCTATAATAAGGTTTCGACACCCACTACAAACATTCGACATAGTGATCAGAGTAGTGTATATATATATTCTTTATTTTCTGTTAAAAAAAAATGTCTATATCTTTTTTCTTCTTAATTATTCCCTTGTAAACAGTATTACATATTTATATGAGCAAAAAATACGGGAAAAGAAAAAAAAAATCTAGATGTACGGCGATGATTTGAACCAGCGTCCATCAGTTTATAAGTACGAAACTGAGTCAATACAGCTACAGACACTTATACATCTTACGTTGAAATTTATGCTCTAATTGTTCGAGTAATACTTAGATAAAAACAGTTCATAGCAGCGTGGTCCGTGAAAAAATAGGCGGTTCATCCTAAGGAGCGCTGGGGCAGTGAACTCTCATAAATAATAATTATTATAATAAAGTTGTGCTCATTCATTTAACAATTAATATATCTTTAATTTAAAATTAAATTTATCGTATACCTAAACTCCAATACGAATATCAAATGCCTAAATACGGAATCCAATAAGAGTGAAAGAGAAATTTTGTGACAGTCCTGCGGAGGTCCTGCGCGAAACCGCGATGTTGCCGCATCGCATGACAGCAGCAATTGCGCGCGACAAGCGCGCGACGTTGCCAGTTGCCACTCCTATATTATAAACAAACAATAAAAATACGCTCGCGAAAGCAAATTCGGGGATTTTCTAATTATTAATTGATAATCATTGAATTCGTTTTGAAATCGCCTGTACTTTATAATTTTTAGTGTTTAAATAGACATTTATAATGTGGTGCTCATTTTTTTTTGTTATGAATTTACTACGCTACTGTACTTCTTTCTTTGTTTTAGTTCAATAATTGAACACCCGTACAATTTTGTCACGAGCCGCCTCTTGCCTTTATAATATTTTACGTTTTATATTTTACGTTATAGTTTACGTTTTTTGCGTATTATATTTTACGTCAAGATACCCTAGAATACTATTTGGCACATTGATTTTTTTTAGAAGCGACATCTAGTTGAGACAAGAACCATTCAATTATAAAAAAATGCCAAATGATACTGCGAGTGACATCTATCGACTAAATTGGGAACTGAGAAACGAATTACGCTGTTTACTATGGCTATGATAAGTCCTCTAGATATTTATTGGGTCCATGCTGTTTACACAGGGTTTTTTTCGGGTCAGCACTGATTTGCCTCGAATTTGTAGTCAGTTACTGACCCTGTGTAAATCAGCACTTACTATAAAAATTTTCAAATTTACCTGCCAAAGCATAAAGTCAGATAGCCTAACTTCTCCAGATGTTCGTATCAAAAGTTCTGCATGTCCCAGGTCTAAGGATTGAGATACCAAATCTTCATCAATATCTTCAGGAGTTAATTCATTATTCTGGATTCCATTTATTATATGTGAAGTTGCTCTGCTGATTTCATCACGGCCTGTATTTAATAATTTTATGATTATAGAGAATAAAAGGAAATTCCAATGGGCATTAAGTGTCTCACTCCGGTAAAAATTATTATTTTACGTTACTTTTTTACTTCATATTTTTACCCATATTTAAAATTTTATGATAAAATTGTGAAAAGTGATGTGAAAGTAATACAAACAAACACTGCTCATTTATAATATTATTGATAATTTTTCTCTACCTGTATATGCATAAGCAATGTTCAGACGAAGCTTGTTGTTTTGTTTTGTTGCCACCATAGCTTTGGAAACCATTGCACGAAAGTCTTCAGGTAGTAGGGACATTCTTCCAGCGATGTGTATACGCACCCCCCATTCATTAATTTGATCGCTAAAATTTTTGCGTCATTCATATTTTTATTTTCTACAACAATTGTGGACAAATACTTGTACATAATTTTATACTACATTAATCAATAGGTAAATGAGTATAAATCACCCTCTCTAAATCAAATCAAATACTTTTTGTACAGAGTTGTATGATGTTTTATAACTAAATTAATCAAATATATATCTTACTTACATAGCATCCAATAAACGTTTAAATTTTTCACGTGCTAAATCCATAAGTGCACTAACTTCTTCTTCGCTTCTCTTAAAGTTTTCTATACTGAAGGCGTAAACTGTAACTTCGGGTATACCAAGATCAAGACACCACTGAAAGGAAAAAAACCATCTAATCAAACAAACATTCAAAGATTATTTATATATGTACCTATATCAATAATGTAAATTACACAAACCTTCAAGGTTTCCGACAGTTTATCAAATCCTTTGGAATGGCCATCACTCGTTTTTACACTGACTTTTTTTGCATATCGACGATTTCCATCCATGATGAATGCTATATGCTGGGGCACTCGCCCCGTTTTTACAATTTTAATACATAAGAGTTGGAAAAACGATACACAGTTTTCGTTGACCCATTCAGATGTTGACATATTTGTAAAATAATTAATTGGAAGGGCTTTTATCACCGGGTATTATTTCGATGAAGAGATTATTTAAGACTTATGTAAATGAATAATTATTATCATAAGTTTTTATAAATCAGGATATACCTATTCTAACAACACAGCTGTTTAGTCGATCCAAATCAACCAAAGAGAATTTAATCACTATAAGGTTTTAAATTATTTAGGTACGTTTTACTGCAAATCAACAATTGACTGAAGTCTGAATTCTGAAAACGTCTGAAAATTATTAATAAAATTGTCAATCTTTTGACATGGAATGTAGACAACACACAACATTATAGAAGTATTCACAATTTCATAACACACAGATTATAAATTTCACATGGCATTGGTGCTTACCAAGAAGCTTATATCTAATACACTGGAGATTTCGGTATGAACATTGACGTGTAACAAGAAAATATTGCCCAGTTCATGTTTTTTATCACTTTCACACCTAACTTGGTATTGCCACTGTTAATACGAAGTTTTCCCAAGGCTACTATGTGTGCTGTAATATTCTGTGCAAAAGGTTAGTTTTTGTACATGAGTTTGTTGATAAATTGCCAACAACGTCATTCAGAAGCATTGTTGGATGAGACAATTATTATTTATGCTAAATAAACTAAGTATCTGAACCAATTATTAAAAAGCGATACTCCCTGATTATGGGTAGTCACCATAATAAAATTGTAGCAACTCTCACTTTGTCAATATGGCATGTGTGTCAAAAAAATTGCGTCGCTTCGAATATTTAAGTTAATATTGTTGCTTATTTAATGAATATTTTCCGAATATAAAGAATGCATTGTATTGTGCAAAATTGCAGAAGTGTTTGGACACCAAATTCTGGCATAGAATTTCACAGGCAAGTGTATATTTACGTTATTTACAATATTCCTCAATACTCCTGCATTTACCTGTTTAGAATCATTTCAATGGCAAAAATTGTCTAATTTAGCATCATTTTAGTAAGCAGTCATGTTAAATTTGTTATTTCCCTAATACTTTATCATTTTTCAACAAGTTTTCAATAAACAGATTTAACAAGTAAGGTAACCATGATGACGAGTTTTTATGGATAGCGAAGAGAATATATTGTAATAACAATATTATGATGAAAATTTAGAACACCATTTTAAAGATTGTTACTAGTAATGAAACAACACATGACATCGGTATTGCACTCACATGTAGTTATAAGATTGTTCGTTTTTACATTGAAATTTATACTTTTTTAACTTACCTCATATTTTTTTGTTTTACGTATTTCAGCTTTCCAAAAAGTAAAATAAAAAGAAATATATGTGCCCATCAAGGTTACTGAGGATTACGACCCAGAAAAAAATACGTTTTGAAAAATAAACTTTGTAAAGTTAGCTGAAATTTGTGCAAGGCTGCTATAAACAGTTTTTCTTTGATGATTCTGGCTTGAAATTGACCCGTCGAAGCAACGCGTTTAAAAAGAAGATCTGAGTAGCTAACAATTTGGTAAACAGCATCTGATGCAAAACACAACTTTCCTCTATTTACAAAGGATGTTAATGCTATATATCGGTTCATATCCAAGCTTTGTAGCCAAAAGTTATTTATAACTATCATTCTATACCAATTAAAATTGTATGTACCTACCTATAAAGTATGACCATAATATTATAATATAAATACTGTTAAAAATATATGTCGTTATTATTTATAGACCATGATTTTTAGTTTTTTCTATTTTGAAAAATCCTGAATTTACAAACCAGCGTGGTCACTCGACAGAAAGAGACAAATAACATGACTGACGTCATTGAATGTCATAGTTTCTTGTTTCAAGTTAATGGTCATAGTGCAATCTCCAGTGTATTAGAGGATATAAGCTTCTTGGTGCTTACATTGGTGTGCTTCTTAGGCCCCGTTTCCACCTGCAAGTAAACTTCTGCAAGAACTGTCCGACAGTCTGTCTGACAGCAGCTTGCATGTGTAAACTCGGCGTTTCCACCTGCAAGTAGACTTGCAAGTTGCTGTCAGACAGACTGTCGGACACTTCTCGCGGAAGTTTTCTTGCAGGTGGAAACGCGGCCTTATGCCACAGCCGGCACTACACATAGGCCAACGCGTTGGCACGCGCGTTGGCACATGCAACATTGCACATGCACACCAACTTGCCAAGTTAGGTGTGAAAGGGACAAAAAACAACCAGGCGTCATTCAAGGTCATACCTTCCCGTGACAAGTCAACGTTCATAGTGCAATCTCCAGTGTATTATAGCATCTACAGACGCTCCGATTTGGTTGGTGCCAACCATCCGACCACGACCAAATCGGAAAGTGTAGAGAGCGGTCGGTCCGACATAATTATTATTAATATTGGTTTGACGTGGTCGGATGCGCCAGCGATACCAACCAAACCAACTTCCTATCCGACCCAACCAAATTGGAACGTTTGTAAGCTTTGTTCCGACCAAATCGGCTCATTCCATAGAGTAATATAGGTAATTGACTCATTCGCATTCGCAACGCCGCCGGTGTGTCAACATGAACGCCGAGGGAGTTACAGTCACCGAACGTGATATTATAATAAAATTACTGGAAGTATATAAAGACTTTCCCTGTTTATGGGATTTAACTAATAAAGATTACGCAAACAGAGATGCCCGAAATCAAGCATATATTATTATGTTAGAACTATTAAAAAAAATTGACAGTGGGGCTACATTAAAAACATTAAAAAATAAGTTAGATAATATGCGTACATCCTATAGGAGGGAGCGAAAAAAGGTAAGCAAATTCAAGTCAAATATCCTGTTATGTATATAAATAAATAATGTGTTTTATATGTTTTTAATTTATGAGCATTTTTGTCTGATCTCGATGACATATAAATGAAATGTAGAAACTTTGATTCACTAAAAAGTATTTAATAAATATCAAACCTATTTAATAAATAGCACATCTAAATAATATGTAGTAGGTAATTAATAATATCAAATCTTTTTTATTTTTTACTTCTCCGTTTTTCAAGTCGGTTGTTTTTAACGTAGTTATTTTTATTGCGTTTTATTATGAACTAGCTGAGCCCCGCGGTTTCACCCGCGTGGCTCAGCTCCTGTTGGTCTTAGCGTGATGATATATAGCCTATAGCCTTCCTCGATAAATGAACTTTCTAACACCGAAAGAATTTTTCAAATCGGACCAGTAGTTCCCGAGATTAGCGCGTTCAAACAAACAAACAAACAAACTCTTCAAGAAAGAACTCTTCAGTCAAAGAAAAACCCGCATAGTTCCCGTTCCCGTGGGATTTCCGGGATAAAATCTATCCTATTTCCCGGGGTAAAAAGTAGCCTATGTCCTTTCTCGGGTATCAAAATATCTCCATACCAAATTTCATGAAAATTGGTTCAGTAGTTTAGGCGTGATTGAGTAATAGGCAGACAGACAGAGTTACTTTAGCATTTATAATATTAGTATGGATGACATGATTGCTAAAGGATTTCGCCCATTCCCTAGACTGGCTTCTACAGTCTAAATAACAAGAGAAATATGAAGTGATATACGGCTGCGCAATATCAAAACATGTCTTGATGTAGCAAGACTAGCAAGTATACATAGTGGTAAATCAAAACATGTTTTGACAATACTTAACAAGTAAAAAAATCATTATAATATATTCTAAGTACTTTATTGAAGAAATAAAACAACTATGGGTTTCAGTAAACAATAAATTTGGATATTTTACATATTTTAGGTGGAAGCTAGCAAGACTAGTGGCGCTGGAAACGATGAGGTGCATACGCCATCACTATGGTACTATGAACACCTCTTATTCTTGGATGAAAAAATCACGCCGACGACAGAGGTTATTGATAATATGGAGACGGATTCTTCCCAGTCACATAATGATGAGGTAAGCTTTAAATATTCATAGTATTAATCATTCTTTCTTGAAAATGTACCCGGCCCTGATTGTTAAAATATTCAGTGAATATTTGTCTAACAGAATTACCATCTGCAGTACGTTGCCTTTCTGTTCTGTTAAGGCCTACTAAGTTGTCATTTAATCTCCAGTCTCCTGGCCGAAAAGTACATGTTTCAGTATCCTCGGTATCAACACAATTTCTTGTTATATAGTTTGATGACTTTTTTCTTAAATAATTGTGCAGTGTGCATGAAGCCATTACAACTTTGGGTACATTATGAACATTAATTTGAATTGGTCTTTTTAATACTCTAAAACGTTCAGCTAAAATACCAAATGCATTTTCTACAATTCTTCTTGCTCTGGAGAGTCTATAATTGAAAATTCTTTGATCATGTTTCAAATTTCTTCTTGGATATGGTTTTAAAAGATTTTCATTAATGGCAAATGCATTATCTGCCACAAAACAATATGGGGCGATAACATTTGATTGCGGTAAAATAGAAGGTGATGGTAAATTTAGTTGGTTCGATTTCATTTTTTCATGAAAAGTTGTATGTTTGAATACTCCACCATCAGAAATACTGCCATTAGAACCTATATTTACATAAATAAACTCGTAATTTGCATTCACAATACCAAGCAGGACTATGCTAAAAGTTCCCTTATAATTATAGTACAGTGTACCCGATTTTGGCGGCTTCTCGATAATAACATGTTTGCCGTCAATAGCACCCAAGCAATGATTAAATTGCCATTTTATTTCAAAGTCTTTAGCTATTTGTAACCAGTCATTTTCTGTTTCAGGAACCTGCAACAAAAAGAGAACGCGTTACGAGAAGAAAGCAAAATGACATTTTAAAGAAACAGTCGGAATTACTAGAGTCTGCTAAAATATTAATATCTGGTGACGGCACATCAGCTGATGCTTTCGGGAACTCCGTGAGTTCTCAGCTCAAGGAGCTCCCAAAAGTACAAAGATGCCTCGCCGAAAAATTAATAGGAGAAACATTGTTCTATGCAAAACTAGGAGTGCTTACTTTTGAAACCTCAATAAATATTAAAAGAAGATCAGTACAATATTTAGGTCAGTGGTACGCGTACCAGCAGCAGGTGCCACAAACATATGCACCATCACCAACACCATCACCTCAGCATCACCAGCCGTCACCATATGCACCATCACCATCACCATCACCACAGCATCACCAACCGACACCATTTGCACCATCACCAACACCATCACCACAGCATCACCAGCCGTCACCATTTGCACCATCACCAACACCATCACCACAGCATCACCAGCCGTCACCATATGCACCATCACCATCACCATCACCTCAGCATCACCAGCCGTCACCATTTGCACCATCACCATCACCATCACCTCAGCATCACCAGCCGTCACCATTTGCACCATCACCATCACCATCCCCACAGCATCGTCAGCCATCACCATCACATAAGTACTCACATACATCACAATCACTTCAACTCAGTCAGCCATCAACGTCATCAACATTACCTCAGCTTCCACCATCATCATACCAGCAACAATTAGATTCCAATTCATTAATTAATTACATAAGCAGCAATCAACAACAGGTAGTCAGAGGAAAGGGGAAGGAGTTAAAAAAATATTTGATTTTTAAAAAGTAATTTTTCAGTGATATTCGTACTTTTCCATTTTAATTTTTACTAGCTTTCCGCCCGCCTTTGTCTAAAACCTAATAAATTATGTACTAAAACCTTCCCCTGAATCGCTCTATCTATAAAAAGAGCAACTATGGAGTTTCTTGCCGGTTCTTCTCCATAGATGCTGCTTTCCGAATCGGTAGTAAATGTTAAAAATATGACGTTTCAAAAGTGCTTCTCGAAGAAGTCTAATTGAATAAATAAATGTTTGAGTTTGAGTTTTAGGAGCCATTATTTAAGAGAAGAAGAAGAAGAAGAATTTGAGTTTGAAAAAAAACCACGTCAAAATCCGTTGCGTAGTTTTAAATATATAAGCATACAAAGGGACATAGGGACAGAGAAAGACACTTTGTTTTATACTATGTATACTATTACTTTAGAAAAATAAATAAACTATTTTTTATATATTAAAGTTGTTTTATTGAATACATACCTTTAGGTAATCTTTGAGTACTCTAATGATAGCTTCGCAGGTCTCTGGTATTATCTCAGACAGTAGTTGTGGTGATATACATGTGCTTAATTTAAGATCATTATATTCTCTTCCTGACGCGAGATATTTTAAAGTTGCCACTAATCTTTCTTCGGCAGTTACAGCTTGCCTCATAACTGTATCGGTTTTCGCTATATATCTTTTCAAAAGATTTAATATTTCATCGAATGATTCTGGAGTCATTCGAAGATATGTTCGGAAATCTTCATCATCCAATTCCTTAAGGAGCCGCATATGACTGTAATTTTCTCTATTTCTATAGTAGAATTTAGCCCATTCTCTTCGTTTTTTCCTTTGTTCCTTTTGCAGCGGTGCTGTAGCAACAATGGTTGCTGCAACCAACGCTATTTTAGCATTTTTCGATAATACCGGTGGCATGAGGCAAGACGTCCGTTCACTACTTCATAACAAAGTCAACTGCATATATTATATTAACTCTATGGTCAACTGACAGCTGGAAGGCCAACCGTCGGACAATCTGTAGCAATGTCGGAATGGTTGCCATGTCGGTTCCAATATGGTTGGCACCAACCAAATCGGAGCGTCTGTAGATGCTATTAGATATAAGCTTCTTGGGTACAGAGTTGTCGAGGTTTTCTGAGATTTCTAAATGTTTCACAGATAAATGTTTTAGAGATTTGGCTCTTTGACATTTTTGACAGTCAGGTATGCTACATAACGGCAGGGAAACTCTTTCGTGAAACGTCTTGAGAATAAATGTCATTGTCAACTGTCATAGGAATCATCAATCATCATTTGCCGAGCCGCGATATGTATATTTATCATTTTATAGGTACTAAATTGTTTTAGTAAATCAGACATCAGTAGCTGGCTAGCTGCTGTATATCACAGAACACTAGTACTCCTAGCGGAGCTGTATATTTTATATAACTTACTAACCTATTAATTATTTTTTATCTGTTCAATGAAGAATGAGTCTTACATGCAAAGTAAATAGTACGAGCAGTCAATTGACTGTATCAGACTTGGATATCACACCTCCGAGAAAAATCGCCAAGATCAACAAGCATCGTCAACAAAAATTCAGAGACGCCTGGCTTAAAAATGAAGATTATAAGCAATGGCTTAGCAATGTGCCAGAAAACCAGTACAAAGCTAAATGCCGTACATGTAATGTAATAATGAATGCAGAGTTGACTGTGATAAAAAATCATATGAAATCGAAAATTCATCTTCGTAAATATTTAGCAGCCCAACAGTCAATCTCTACTTTTATGAAAAAGACTGACGAAATCGGCACGAAAGCCAAAGCAACTCAAGCACTTGAAATAAAGTTATGTGGTTTTCTAGCCGAACATAATATATCCTCCACTACTTTAAATCATTTGACAACACTATTGCAAAGTTCTGTGCCTGATTCTGAAATTATTAATAAAATGCAGATGAAATCGACGAAAGCAACAGCGATAATAAAAAATGTCATTGCTGAAGCCGAAAAAGAATATCTACAAAAAAAATTGCAGATCAATCGGTTCAGTGTTTTAATCGATGTTTCAACTGATATTGGGGGCATACAAACGATGTGCATCATTGTAAGGTAAAAAGTAATAATCATGTTTCAGTGCTTTTATGGATAATAATTATCTATCCTATGTTTTTATATTTTAAATTTTGTAAAACAGGTTTTTTGATGAAGAAGAGGGTCGAGTGGTCAGCAAGTTTTGGCATCTCTGTCAAATTTTTGAGCAAAATTCGGAAGTGGAGAGTGCTACGGCAGAATATTTGTTCGGCCTAGTAGTGAAGTCTTTTGAAGATTACGAGATTCCATCAGAGAACATCATTGGATTAGCGTCAGATGGAGGCAGTCCAATGATGGGAAAAGATAACTCGGTAGCTTCAAGATTTCCCGAAAAATGCCCTGGCATTTACATTTTCAAGTGTATATGCCACTCATCATCATTGGATCTTTGTGCCAGCAGTGCATGTAAAAAAATTATTTATTTATAATTACATGAATCAATTACCTTTACAGGATAAACCCAATGAAATACTGACTATAGTCCTTTTCACCTTAGGATGATTACTGTGACACTTCATTGTGTTCCAAATTACGTATTTTATGTTTAAAAAGCAGAAATAATTTTAATCTTTATATATAAAAATGAATCACAAACTGTGTTGGTAAGCGCATAACTCGAGAACGGCTGAACCGATTTCGATTATTTTTTTTTATTATATTCCTTGAAGTACGAGGATGGTTCTTATGTAGAGAAAACGTAAATATGTACCACGGGCGAAGCCGGGGCGGACCGCTAGTGCATAATATTTTTATTTTAAGGTGGAATTATTACCAAAAATATAAAAATTAAACATCTTGCTACTAAAACAAAAACAGTATTGTTTAGTTTAATATAACGAAAAATAAAATAACACAAAAAAATAATATCTACGCAATTCGTGTACATGAAATCGAACGTTGAGAAATTATAGAGTTGGAAAATCATTTAATCGACGCCCATCTTGTGATCGATTGTCAATCGCGTCAATCGTCTGTACGAGTCCTTCAGCTTTGTATACAAGTTGCATTTTTATATTGATACTTTACGTGGTATTGTGTTATTATTACTTATTGTTATTGTTCACTTTTTGTCGTTGTTGTTTGCTAAGATTCCTTAGTTAATTGTTGGCGAAATGCGGAAATAACTGATTTTTGTCCTTTATTCAAATCGATTTCATTTCCATATAAAATATTATCGATTATCGGAAACAATTGATACTATTTCAGTAAAGGCAATCTCTACACGTGTCAACAATCGATATGTCACAGGAATCATCCTATTTGAAAAGGAATAAAACACTATAATTCTATACAAATACAAACACACTACAACTTCAAATTGACTTACAATCTACGAAATAAGATAAAATTAATACAATAACTACCACAACAGATAAAAAATTAAAATGAATAACTAATAATATAAAGAAGAACCTTTGCTAATTCACCCAACGGGCATGTAAATATGTCCACTCTACAGATTGTTCAAGCTCTCAACAATCCGATTATCAAACTATTTTATCTTTTTTTGGACTATACCTAAATTTACTAAACTAAATGAACTCTTTTAGTCATCGTCGGTAGTTGTTACGAGCCTCCGTGATAAAATGTGTAAAAACTATCAAGAACTTTTAGAAACGTACCTTCCTACGTCATGTCCAGAGATTATATTTATCAGACTATAGTCCTTTTCACCTTAAAGGCCCTACTCACGGTTCAACACAACCAACAATCTGCTGAAACAATTTGTTGCAGTCACGATTGAGCGTTCTCTACTCACGATTCATCCAACCCTCAATCTGATGACACAATTTCATTCCGCGATTGCTTGCCACAACGTGTGCACGTCACATTGATGCCTGGCCTGATGCTAAACCTCAACGCAATAATACGCATTATTAATGGATATACTAATTTATGAAATATAAGATAATTATTTGTGTATTGATAGATTTCAAGGGCTATAAAGTATAAACGGCTATAAAATATAAACATCTTCCTCAAATATGTAAAAATGTCTTTCCCGCGTTTATCTCAAAACCGCCATTTTGCGATTACTGCGCAGCGCGATTGAGCCGAGATTGGAGCAATCACAATACTCACGTTCCAACACGCACACAATCTGCTGAGACAATTTGTCGGGTTGCTTCCGCGCCGATCCAATTCGCAACATGTTGGGTTACGCCCCCAACGTGCCCTCAACTATACTATTCACGACACAATCTGTCAGCTCACTGCAGATTGTGTCAACAGATTGTTACTGAAATTGAATCGTGAGTAGGCTACTTAAGAATTAAGATGATTCCTGTGACATATCGATTTTTGACACGTGTAGAGATGTCTTTTAATTGTTTCCGATGATCGATAATATTTTATATGGAAATGAAATCGATTTGAATAAAGTACCAAAATTAATTTTTTCGGCATAGCGCCAACATTTTGCAAACAACAGCAACAAAAATGGAACAATAACAATTAGTAACAATAACAGAATACCACGTAAAGTATCAATATAATCGAACTTATATACAAGGCTGACGGACTCGTACAGACGATTGATGCGATTGAAAAACGATCACAAGATGGGCGCCGTTATTCAGAGATGGGCGCCGATGGGCGCCGACTAATGACTA
The DNA here is from genome assembly GCF_905220415.1 of Colias croceus. Classification (NCBI taxonomy): domain Eukaryota; kingdom Metazoa; phylum Arthropoda; class Insecta; order Lepidoptera; family Pieridae; genus Colias; species Colias croceus. The sequence goes on along the minus strand of NC_059541.1, from coordinate 9,450,519 downwards.
TATGATTTTCCAACTCTATAATTTTTCAACGTTCCATTTCATGAACACGAATTGCGTAGGTATTATTTTTTTGTGTTATTTTATTTTATTTTTCATTATATTAAACTAAAAAATACTGTTTTTGTTTAGTGGCATAAGATGTTTCATTTTTATATTTTTGGTAATAATGCCGCCTTAAAATAAAAATATTATGCATTAAAATTATTTTTGCTTTTTAAACATAAAATACGTAATTCGGAACACAATGAAGTATCACAGGAATCATCAGGTGAAAAGGACTTTAATCTACTATAATTTAAGTGAACTAGACCCATGCAGTGAGCCGCATCGTTTACGTCCAGAAAATATGCACTTCGGAGTTGAAAAATGTTAGATCAGGTCGAATTTCGCAATAATGAAAAATTAAAATCAGATTTCACAACGACTTGTATCGATTTTCTAATTGAAGGCTGTAAAGAAATTAAGAAACGCTTCTTTTTTTCAGATCCTGTTTTAAAATTAGTCTCGAATCTGAATCCTTCGAAAGCAATGTTAAGAGAGACCAGAGATATTGTCCCCAGTTTGCTGCCCTTGATGAAGGCTTTGCCTCGTATTGCACCAAGTAATCAACATCAAATAATCGATGACGAGTGGCGTCAATTACCGTCTTTCGAGCTCCCGGAAGGTATTGATGTAAATGATCCGGTCGATATTTTTTGGGCAAAGCTGTTGGAACTTGAAGAAGGAGACCAAGGAATGACTTTTAAAAACATTTCAAAATTTGTTCTCGAAGTAATTTCACTTCCACACTCGAATGCTGACAGTGAACGCATATTCAGCCAAGTTAACTTAGTTAAAACTAAGGCTCGCAATAAAATGACAGTCTCGACGGTAAACGGTGTGCTATTAGCTAAACAACGAGTTAGAGGCAAAGGAAACGATTGCACAACGTATGATCCATCACAGAGCGAATACAGTCGGATGAACAAAGCGTTACGTACTCTATAAAAAAAAAACTATTACTACAGAAAGCACTGCCAGAACGGTTCAAGATTTGTATAGTGACATGGATGTAGAGGAATTTAATATTATTTTAATGTCAAGCGATTTCTAAGTGATAACACAAATAATTAATCTTTATGTAAACGTCAACTATTTTTGAAAAATTATATTAAAATATAATAATTATATTTTCTGTTTTTATAAATATATTGATACTAGCTTTCCTCCCGCGGCATCGCCCGCGCAGTCAAAGAAAAACCCGCTTAGTTCCCGTTCACGTGGGATTTCCGGGATATAACCTATCCTATGTCCTTCTCGGGTATCAAAATATCTCTATACCAAATTTCATGCAAATTGGTTCAGTAGTTAAGGCGTGATTGAGTAACAGACAGACAGACAGAGTTACTTTCGCATTTATAATATCAGTATGGAAGTATGGATATAAAAGAAATTCTTTCATTTTTTATTTCCCAACTTTTTCATATCCATTTCTTCTTTATAAATATGAAATTTTGACGTGTTTCATAACGAACTTTCATGGGAACAGTAAAATTTTGTCCGAGTGAATTTTAAAATTGGCGCGTTTATTGAAATTAAAGTGGAAAGGGAATCGGTTCTTGATTTGACAGCGGTAGTTTAAAAAAGATTAACTATAAAGTAGCCTACTCACGATTCAATTTCAGTAACAATCTGTTGACACAATCTGCAGTGAGCTGACAGATTGTGTCGTGAATAGTATAGTTGAGGGCACGTTGGGGGCGTAACCCAACATGTTGCGTATTGGATCGGCGCGGAAGCAACCCGACAAATTGTCTCAGCAGATTGTGTGCGTGTTGAAACGTGAGTATTGTGATTGCTCCAATCTCGGCTCAATCGCGCTGCGCAGTAATCGCAAAATGGCGGTTTTGAGATAAACGCGGGAAAGACATTTTTACATATTTGAGGAAGATGTTTATATTTTATAGCCGTTTATACTTTATAGCCCTTGAAATCTATCAATAAAATTGGAAAAAATACAAGCTTTACAAAGATAATTATCTTATATTTCATAAATTAGTATATCCATTAATAATGCGTATTATTGCGTTGAGGTTTAGCATCAGGCCAGGCATCAACGTGACGTGCACACGTTGTGGCAAGCAATCGCGGAATGATATTGTATCAGCAGATTGAGGGTTGGATGAATCGTGAGTAGAGAACGCTCAATCGCGACTTCAACAAATTGTGTCAGCAGATTGTGGGTTGTGTTGAACCGTGAGTAGGGCCTTTTAGACAAAGTAACAATAATTACAAAACGATAACGAATTTAGAAATCGCAAAAATGTATGGGATTGACATTAGATAGACCACGTGATCTAACGCGGCGTATGAAAATCCCATAAATTTTTGCGATTTCTAACTTCGTTATCGTTTTGTAATTGTTACTTTGTCTAATGCCGGCACTACACATAGGCCAACGCGTTGGCAAGCGCGTTGGCACATGCACTTGTCCAATGTGTAGAACGGGCGTTCGAGCGCTGGTGGTAGGTATTTGAACGTTGGCCAGCGCGCTTGCGAGCTTGCCGCGCGGTGTCGGAAACATCAAAGGACACTTGTCGCAAGCTTGGCGCACCATCCACACATTGGCCGCGCGATCAGTTTGACTGTAGCAGCGATCAGGAGTGCACGTTTTTTTCTTGCGGCGAATTAACACCTAACTTGACAAAATGGCGAACAATATGAGTAACGAGGAAACATTTAAATTTATTGAGCTCTATCAAAGTTAAAACTGCCTGTGGAACCCAAAAAATAAGTACCATAAAAATAAAAATGTTGTATGTATTAAAAGTGCCAAATAAATAAGGTTCTTGGACATGCCGTTTTCCTCACAATGATTTACTTCACAAAGAGCATCCTACTTTAATATTATTTTAATATTATAAATGTGAAAGTGTGTTTATTTCTTTGTTTGTTACATCCATTTTGAATCCGTCCGCACATTGGCTCGAACCAAACCATACTGAACGACCTTCCAATGTGTGGATTACTCACAAGCGCGTTTGCAAGCGCGCTGGCGAATGCGCTGGCCTATGTGTAGAGGCGACATAAGGCCCCTGTACGATAATCAGTACGCTTGTTCGCTTCAAGTCACAGAACTATATCACAATATACAGATACATACAGTAAGGAAACTTCATACAAAATTTTCGAAATGGCTCCCCCCCATCAAGCGTGTTTACGAGGGTATTGAGGGGGATCGATAGTAGCGGGTGACACATCCACAGATTTTGAATATACATAGTATGGAAAAAAGTTTAAAGTGATGTCAATTCACATTAAATAAATATCGATTGTTTCAGTTTGTAGCCCTTTCGATAAATATATTTGTAAATACCGTATCTGACTACAAGTTAAAAAGAGACTATTTTTTAATTTCTATAGATATGGCAGCATGAGTTTTAAACTAAGTTGACATCTGGGGGCACGGTAGTGCCCCCGCCAAGACGAGCCAAGCGAACAAGCGAAGCGCACGGGCACTACCTACCTTTTCTCGAAGCGCTTCGACGTTTTTTTGAACCCTCATAACTTGGGTTTGGATTATGCTAGATCAACAAAATTTTCAGGATATATTGTCAATAGCGGACTTATTGAATATATTAAGTTTTAATTACATTAGCTTTTATACTTCAGATTTTATTTATATATAAAAAACGCTAATTTCGTCACTGACTCACTGATGATCATCAAAATTCTTAAGGTATTTCATAATGTCCTAGAAAGCTGAAATTTTGTATGTAAGCTAGTATTAGCACACAAACAACAAAAAAATTATAAAACTTGTAACTTTCATCCCCCAACCCCTTAAACTAGGGGATGGGAGTTTGTATGAGACCTGTAATTTTAAATTAAATTTTGATGACGCTAGAGGTCTAATCTAATAATCTAAAACTTGGTTCCCCTAGATATATAATATATCTATAGGTACTCCTTGTTAAAAAAAAATTTAATCGACATATAAAATTTTGTTACAAACAACTTACAAAAAGAAATGAAATCCCACCAAAAACATTTTCATGTAAAATGTTACCAAGACGAGCCCATATGACTCGCACGGTGAAAAAGTTATCAGATCTCATGTAGAGCCAAGCTTCTAACACTACACGCCCTAACTCTATAAGGCCTAACTTCACAAACTCTACACCTTAGTCAAAATATGTGGCTTGGCCGTTCGTTACTACAAGAACTATTGTATAACACAAAAGTAATGAACAGTGAATTAATTTTTCACCTTACGCCGATGTGAATGTAGCGAAATGGCCAAGCCACATAATTTGACTAAGGTGTAGAGTTTGTGAAGTTAGGCCTTGTAGAGTTAGGGCGTGTAGTGTTAGAAGCTTGGCTCTACATGAGATCTGATAACTTTTTCACCGTGCGAGTCATATGGGCTCGTCTTGGTAACATTTTACATGAAAATGTTTTTGGTGGGATATATTCTACCAAAATGATAGCTACAAATAGTCACTATTAGGAGTCCAGTCTGTTTAAAGATCGCATCTTTTTTTTACGCAATCTAAAATGGAAACCTTAAAAAATCTTGTTTAAATTTATGTGCATAATTACGTAAATATTAGGGAATTTCTTGATTAAATATTATTTTTATGATGATGTTAGTGGCATCCACTTATTATGATTAGTAAGGTTAAAGTAAGGTTAAATTATACTTCTAACAAAAAACTGACTTCCTGAAAATGTTAATATATTTATTTATTTTATTTATACCTACTATATTGTTGCTATGTTTCCGCTAGCGGGTACGTCTGCGTTTTCAAAGAAAAACCAGCAGATAGTTCCCGTTCCCGAGAGATTTCCGGGATAAAACCTATCCTATAGCTCTCAAGTTAGATCGAACTGCACACGGTGTGCGAATTATTATATCGGTTAAGTGGTTTAGGAGTCCATTGAGGACAAACATTGTGACACGAGATTTATATATCTATATTAAGATAAGATATACTTACATATATTATATTTTATGCATAATACTATTATGAATTCAAGCAGCCGAATACTGCGCAATTAGTAGATACGTGGCATTTTTAAAATGATCGCCGAAATCAACTTATCTACAAGCACGTGTTCAAATTAAGGATGTATTTACAAATTGACGCGCATCAATTTTAGGTATTGAGTCTTACTACTACACGTGCACGGCTCACACACACATCGAAATGCGCGAAGCGGTGAAATTATGAGTAAACTAACACGACTTGATAATTGAGCTTATTTTTATTGCCATGTTTTTTTTAACTTTACTTTGATTTGTAAAGTTTGTAACGTTGAATGATCACAAAAGTAGATACCATTTACCTAATTTCATTGGACAGTGATTGTTTGGTAAACAAGTACTTGCCAAAGTGTACTTCGAAGACTGGTACTGGAACTCATAGACGAGTGGAGCTAGGTGTGCCGAGTTTAGGCTCGTTTTTTTAGTAATGTTGAGACCTTACCTCCGGACTTGATGGAGTGACCTGCAGGTGTACTTCGAAGACTGCTACTGGAACTAATAGACGAGTAGAGCTAGGTGTGCCAAGTTTGGGCTCGTTTTGTTAGTTACGTTGAGACCTTACCTCCGGACTTGATGGAATGATCTGAAGGTGTACTTCGAAGACTGCTACTGGAACTAATAGATGATTAGAGCTAGGTGTACCGAGTTTGGGCTCATTTTGTTAGTTATGTTGAGACCTTACCTCCGGACTTGATGGAGTGACCTGCAGGTGTACTTCGAAGACTGCTACTGGAACTAATAGACGAGTAGAGCTGGGTGTGCCGAGTTTGGACTCGTTTTGTTAGTTATGTCGAGATCTTACCTCCGGACTTGATGGAGTGACCTGCAGGTGCACTTCGAAGACTGCTACTGGAACTAATAGACGAGTAGAGCTAGGTGTGGCGAGTTTGGGCTCATTTTGTAAGTTATGTTGAGACCTTACCTCCGGACTTGATGGAGTGACCTGCCGGTGTACTTCGAAGACTGCTACTGGAACTATTATACGAGTAGAGCTAGGTGTGGCGAGTTTGGGCTCGTTTTGTTAGTTATGTTGAGACCTTACCTCCGGACTTGATGGAGTGACCTGCCGGTGTACTTCGAAGACTGCTACTGGAACTATTATACGAGTAGAGCTAGGTGTGGCGAGTTTAGGTTCGTTTTGTTAGTTATGTTGAGACCTTTCCTCCGGACTTGATGGAGTGACCTGCAGGTGTACTTGAAAGACTGCTACTGGAACTAATAGACGAGTAGAGCTAGGTGTGCCGAGTTTGGGCTCGTTTTATTAGTTATGTTGAGACCTTACCTCCGGACTTGATGGAATGACCTGCAGGTGTACTTCGAAAACTGCTACTGGAACTAATAGACGAGTACAGCTAGGTATGCCGAGTATGGGCTCGTTTTGTTAGTTATGTTGAGATCTTACCTCCGGACTTGATGGAGTGACCTGCAGGTGTACTTCGAAGACTGCTACTGGAACTAATAGACGAGTAGAGCTAGGTGTGCCGAGTTTGGGCTCGTTTTGTTAGTTACGTTGAGACTTTACCTCCGGAATTGATGGAATGACCTGAAGGTGTACTTCGAAGACTGCTACTGGAACTAATAGATGATGAGAGCTAGGTGTGCCGAGTTTGGGCTCATTTTGTTAGTTATGTTGAGACCTTACCTCCGGACTTGATGGAGTGACCTGCAGGTGTACTTCGAAGACGGCTACTGGAACTAATAGACGAGTATAGCTAGGTATGGCGAGTTTGGGCTCGTTTTGTTAGTTATGTCGAGACCTTACCTCCGGACAACTCCGGACTTTCCTTGGTGTGCCTTGGTTGTCGGTGCAGAATGCGTCAATGATCAAGTTTATTAGGTCAAATATTTTGTATACGTACAGTGATCTTTTCGTAAACGAGGAACTGCTTACAAGCGTCACAGCGTCTACTCACAAAGGCGTCCGAGCGCCGACTAAATTACTAAAATATTTCATTACAAATTTTATCAAGATAGTGACAAATAAAATAACCCTTATTTCAATGCAATAAGTATCACGCGTTACAGCTAAATATGTGAAAAAATAAGATTTGATTTTAATTTTTTTCTCAGCCTATTTGTAACATTTTGATAGTTTTATCTAGTACCTTTTTGAGTTAGACATGTCTACTTACTTAAAATATTTTTAAATAAATCAATTTGTTTTATTAAATACAAGAAAAATGCTCGTTTATTCAGCACGATATTGTCAATTTTGTGTGAAGAGGCAACGGAAATTATTTTTTTCAATATTATAAACCAAAATTTTCGACTTAAAAATTAAGTTCCATTTAAAGATTAAGCACAAGTCTTGGAAAAAATTTATTTTCTCTGGCAAGGATTTGTGGTTGGTCAAATCTTATGAAGTGGTTGTTGTCCAGTGTGTGTTCACATACCGCATACTTCTTGTGACGCCGATGCTTGATATCCGCAATGTCTTGGAAAAAAAAATTTTTCCAAGACTTGTGCGCGAGGCTATTGAAATTAAAAAACATCCAAATTTCAATAGAGAAGATGGTTTGAAACTCTCTAACACCTGGGATCCTGTTATTAAGAATTTAAAATCCCATGTCAAACATACCAAAAGACTAGAAGACACGATCAGCCAATACTGCCAACATCCGGAAAAATACTCCACATACCAACTACGGAGGAATAGGTGGAGGTAGTTTACAAATAACAATTTGTGAATGACCGTCAAGACGTACAACATCTCAGTCTCCCCGTGACCACGCTCGCTGTAAAGTGTTCGAAACGTCGGGAAAATAATATAATGATTAAATCGCGTTTAAAATCCGTTAAAAAGTCTTTAATTTCTAAATGTATAATACTCGCGTAAAATCAAACCCTAGAAAATACTAGTATATATCTGTCAACTGTGACTATATCGAGATAGAAGGAAATAGTTCGACGATTTTAATATGAGAACCGAGCGTGTAACATTTTGCGTAGGTACTTTGACGTCACGCGAGTCTTTTAGTGATGTACACAACGTCAAAAGAATCGTTTCCTATGTGAATAGAAACTAAGTAGGTAGTTAAAACATTTTATGGAATCTAATTGGGAATCGATTTTGACCTTGACAGAAGAATGAGAATAAAAATTATGTTAATTTTTACAAGCTTTTTATAAACTTACACTGTATGTATGCATGTGTGTATGTATGTATGTTAGGATCAACCCACGCGCAAGCGCACACACACACACATAAATGATTGTGATATATAAATGTACCTTTCAATTTTTTGACATTATCACTACATCTATAGTCGGATAAGCTGTATGGATTATTCGCCGAAACTTTGATGGGCCAGTAAACGAATCTTCGTGAAAATATATGGAACATATCCGGCTATATTTCATAGGAAACCAGTTTTTACGACCCGTTGCTTCAATCCATTTATTTTTCACAAGAGGATCTTTCGGAAAACTGAAACAAATTTGCAATAAGTATAGTAAATATATTTTAAACCATCGATATAACTAAAATTCATCCCTTACGTCAATAATATTATAGGATTAAAAAATAATTATCATTGTTCTGTTTTCAATAGGTATCGATTTGAATCGACTAAGAAATCGGCATTGAAAATCGTGAGTATAATCATATCCTTAGAGCGATATCTCATATCACACTAGCGGATTGCGAGCGTTTTTAAAGCGGAGCGGGTGCGCAACGAATTCGTTGCGGGCGCGCAACGAACACGCCGCGGTTGCGCAGCGAATTCGTTGCGGACGCGTGGCAGATGCGCAGCGTTTACGTCGCAGTCATGTACACTCATTAAAAAAATGGAATCCGTGCTGGTTGTTACTCATAACTTGTGATAGTATAATAATTATTATGAGATCATTATTTTTTACGAGTTTCATAACATGTTAATGTTTAAGGTATTGTTTTATCTATTAAATCAGAAAGTTCATTAGTGAAATAAATGTTAAAGCTCCTTAACTAAAACAGGGATATCTTATTATTAGGTAAATAGCAGTGAATAGAAAATTTTATCAAGCAACCAGCAACTCACTATCAATTTGCTCATAATTAGGTTCACAAAATCTCTTTATAACATACGTTGCTATGGGAGAGATTATACTGGTCAGTCGTTACATACTTTTAGAATGTATGGTACATTCTAAAAGTCCTAGTAATTCAAGTTTATAGCACCTTTTTCAACAACTCCAGTTGTTATTACATCTTTAGTTAAGTAAATGCATTTCCACATTACGGTTAAAAAATTGAGTGCTACAGAAACGATGGAAATATTGAATGGAAGTTAGGCAAGGTGGAAGGGCTGGCTTTTGTGCGAGAGTATACAAAATGACGACGACGCTTCTATTCAACGCATCCGCAGCGTGTTCGTTGCGCGCCCGCAACGTATTCGTTGCGCACCCGCTCCGCTTTGAAGCCGCTCGCAATCCGCTAGTGTGATATGGCCGTTACTTTTGACAGAAAAATGAGAAATCAACCTGTAATGCGTTTCAACGACAGTTTGGAATGTTTTATTTTCATTGCTGGTTTTCAATGCATGTCCAGTCTGGCGTGTAAAATTAAAGCCGTAATGGAAAATTGTTTTATAAGTAATAACCCCCTAATAATTATAACCCCTAATAATAATGCCCCCCTAGATTTTAGGGCAAAAAGTACTTACCGGTGAAAGGAAATATTATCATTGACACCTTCAACTTTTTTGCTGGTGTTTGCCATGTCTTTGCACAGTTAACGGGACCATTTTCTGTTTTCTGTTTCTGTTTTCTGACGGCACGGGACCATTTTCTGTTTGCATTAGAACGTCACACACGGAGAGCGGTCGAGAGCGGACTAAGCATCGTGACGAGCGACGTTACGCCCCCAACGTGCCCTCAACTATACTATTCACGACACAATCTGTCAGCTCACTGCAGATTGTGTCAACAGATTGTTACTGAAATTGAATCGTGAGTAGGCTACTTTACCCAACATGTTGCGTATTGGATCGGCGCGGAAGCAACCCGACAAATTGTCTCAGCAGATTGTGTGCGTGTTGAAACGTGAGTATTGTGATTGCTCCAATCTCGGCTCAATCGCGCTGCCGCGTTAATCGCAAAATGGCGGTTTTGAGATAAACGCGGGAAAGACATTTTTACATATTTGAGGAAGATGTTTATATTTTATAGCCGTTTATACTTTATAGCCCTTGAAATCTATCAATAAAATTGGAAAAAATACAAGCTTTACAAAGATAATTATCTTATATTTCATAAATTAGTATATCCATTAATAATGCGTATTATTGCGTTGAGGTTTAGCATCAGGCCAGGCATCAACGTGACGTGCACACGTTGTGGCAAGCAATCGCGGAATGAAATTGTGTCATCGAGGTGTCATCAGATTGAGGGTTGGATGAATCGTGAGTAGAGAACGCTCAATCGCGACTGCAACAAATTGTTTCAGCAGATTGTTGGTTGTGTTGAACCGTGAGTAGGGCCTGGTAGGGCCATACGCTGTGACAGGTAATGACAGCTGTCAGCCAGACCGGCAGCTGCTGTGTAGATAGATCTAGATAATACTGGACAACAGCAAAGAGAATACAATTACTACGAAGAGAATACAATTACTACGTAAGAAGAGACGGGACTTCCATAGATAAAAATAAACTTCAAGAAACGTCAAAACAAGGCTAAATTAGAATAGCCAACATGACAACTTCTAGTGTCTGACAGAGCTACCAACATAAGTGCATAATGCTGTGCAGGCTGTAGGTACCTTCGATATCGATAATTATTTTAATTGTTTGTTTTACTTGCACTTGGGTTAAATAAAATTTGTAATTGCTGTTTAATTAAATGTTTTAATGAAATAAAGGAAACGCGAACAAACAACCATTTATTCACTATAAATACCCATCAGTATATAATCATAACAGGAACAAGATTCATCATTTTGCATCAGACACATACAGAAATAAACAGTTTTATTTGGTACAAATACAAAATGACTATTTATTACAAATAATTACAAATTTAAAAAAAAAACTATTTTGTCATTAAGTGACAGAGCAAAGTTACAATATGCATCAACTCAACCACTTCTTATCTAGCGGAACTCGTTAATTGAGCTATTTTATTTATGTCAGCGTTTGATTGCTCTCTTTCAGTTAATGACAAATTTATTTTCTTACATTCATTTCTAATGAGTAAAATTGACAATTTTGTTATTAATGTGTGCATTAAGATGCCACTGTGTTCATCACACATCCAAGTTAAACTCACTTCCTTGTACATCATTACACAACAATATTTAACAATGTCATTGATGTGTAATAAATGTTTAATATCACGCTCAAATATGGATACACATAAATTTACTGTGTTGCAGAGGTTCAAGGTCGGATATGTAAGGGAGAGCTTGTCCTTCCACCATTCTTTAAGAGCTATATAATTATATATGTTATCACTCCCTGGCTTCAATGTCCTTAAACTGTCGCAGCATTTCGCACAGTGACATCTTTTAACCAAAACAGAGGCTAGATAACCGCTAACATAAACAACTGGTTGATTTTCAAAAAGCTCAAACCAGTTGTCATCTGTTTCGGGTTCAATGTCTGGCAAATGTAAAATAGGATCACTATCATATTCATCATCTATATCAAGTGTAACTGGATACGAATGTTCTGATTCAATTAAATCGTCGACATCGGCATTTTTAAAAACTAAATCATGAAAATCTAAAATGAGTTGATTTTCGTCAGGGGCACAATTAGCTCCTCGAATTGGAGTACTCAATTTTGTCAATATGCTCGTTTTGAGGGCTGCCGTAAAATGGTGACACGTTGGATTTTGATTCGTTGGCGAATGTTGCCTAATTAAACCGAAAAGATTCTCTAAAGTGTCTTGGTTTAATTGACGTAAATTAAGGAATTTAAATCCAATTGAATTAACATAATTCCATATGTCCTGCAGAGAACATATAGTGGTGTAATATCCATTTACGCATCTAACATTTCTTAATCTCAGATGGCTGTCAGATTTTAAGAAGTGCATGGTTTTAACCATTGTTTTTAATTGTGGCCACATTTTATGGTGTATACTGTTTTTAGATACGTTAACTCTCAAACCTTTCTTAACATCTTTTTTCGACGCAGGGCCATTAGTCAAATCGAACAAAGTATCTAACTGTTTAATTACATTTGCTGTTTGTAAAACAGCATCTCGTTTTAATGTCCCATCAACTTCTCTAACATTAGAATCAAATGTCTCTGCAAATAATTTTAAAATAGCAGATACGTCATTACTGAGTATTTGCGCGGCCAGTTTGACTTTCATTTTAGCGCGAAACTTAGGATATACATGGAGTGATGTAATTTTTTTGAAATGAAGTGTTTTGTTATTTTTTTCTTGAAATTGAATTAAATGTGACCACCTTGCTTTCATTCCATCAAAAACTAAAACGCCGCCTTCAAAAAAGTGGTTCCTGATGGATTTTAATAGATGAGGAACGTCATAAATTATATAAATTTTCTCGTTATTAACTGTATAAAAGTTACTGTCAAGAGGATGTCCAGAAAACTTTTTAAGCAAATTCAAAGCGCCAACATTTGTGGGACCTTGATCGCAGACAGTTGCAATCACTTTAAAACCAATTTCACTAACAATTTTTATGGCATTTTTTAGAATGGCTACTAATTTTTCTGAAGCTATTGTACCCTTCACAAAGTAGTGTGCAAGCGGCTGTTTATATTTTTTGTGTACTCCTTGTAATAATAACACTAAAGCTTTGTCCCCTAAATCCCCGGAACGTCCGTGTTCTCCTAAATCTTGATATCCCTCAACTTTATCACAAGCTGAGTTATAGATAAGTCTTTTTTTTAAAGACATCTCGTCAAACAAAATAACACATATTTTATCTTTATATGATAATTCCCTGACCTTTCTTTTCAGATGTTCAATTATGGATTGATTAAAACCAGGATTTAAATTCATTTTCCCAAGAACAATCTGTAAAGTTCTCGGACTAGGTAAAGGTAACAAATGCCTTAAATACCTATATAATTTCGGCGACTTTTTATACATGGCTATAGCTAAGGCTTTCTCATTATCAGACCAACGTTTGCCAGGCGAAGACCGTTTCTGATTTTTTATTGCTGAAACCATCATCATCTTCAGCGCTTTAGATTTAATGTTATCAAACATTTTGGCCTTTTCTTTGACTTTTCTTATTTTCGATTTTAGAAGTTCAACCCTCTTCATTAATTTCTTTTTCCGTGGAGTCAAGGTTTCACTGTTTGATGTGATTGCTCGCTTACTCCTTTTTCTCACTACTGAAAAAAATAACATAAGTTTAAGAAAAGAAAGAAAAGAAACAAACAAACATAGAAACACAGTTTAGATTCTATTGGTAGACAAAAAATATTACTATTCAGTCGTAATTGAAATATTGGATAGAACTTTATACAAAACATAATACATGTTTAATATTTTAAAAGCTTATGTCTATTAACAACATACTTCCTAACTAATATTATAAGTGTGAAATGAGTTGGCCACATGGCCAGTCACTACTTCATACATACCTACATCATACACTTCAATAACATAATAGAACATTGTTCACTTACTAACCTTTTTGTTGAGAAGCTTTTTCTTTCGACTTTACTGATATAAAATCTGTAACTGACGATGTCGACGGATCATCTGAAATAAGAAATTTTATAAAGTTCAACTTGAATGTTGTTGTTGTATGAATTCACAAAAAGCAGGAAATTGTTATTTAAATTGATATCATTTCAAATCCAATTCATTAATTCTAAGATATTAATCCAAAACATATTTGTATTTAACTTTTCCACTACTACTACTACTCTTAGTTTGTTATGTAAGGAAATGTTCACTATAACCAATATAATTCTAACTTATAAATGTAAAAGAAATTTTATGTTCTCGAGAATGATAATATCATATTAAGTTGTCAGTCCATATTGCCAGCATCACAATAAACAGATAATACTGTACTCTGATATTTAGCTCTTAACTAACTTGGTTATACATTTAAATGGATCTTTCTAATCAAGTACACTTTACATAGTAAGACACAACATACCTCTTTCAACAATGCATTGTTCACTTGTTATAATGTTCACAGTGTACTCCACTGATGGAATGTCATCTTCATAAAAAATATGTTTTGCCTCTTCAACTGTAGTCATTTCAACTTGTGGAGTAAGAGAAGGTAATGGTCTGCCTGACAGACTAACTTGATGAACAGAAGAAGTTGATGGTTCATCTGAAATTAGTCAATTTTAGAATTACATTGATTTTTTAGTTTTGTACTAACTAATTAACTTCTCCACAATACTGACACAAATAACTTGCTGTATAATTTTAGTATTTTGAATTAAATTATTGTAATTTGTAATATATCTATAATATAAAAATGAATCCTAAAATGTGTTGGTAAGCACATAACTTTAGAACAGCTGAACCGATTTCTTTAATTCTTTTTTTATTATATTCCTTGAAGTACCAAGATGGTTCTTATGTAGAAAAAACGTGAATATGTAGCACGGGCGGACCGCTAGTATATATATATATATGTATTTAGCAATAATATGAATATGAGAATATATCATTATTATACTACTAACCTTCTCGCTGTTCTTTGAAGAGGTGATAAGGAAATTCAGCCAGAATAGTGTCTGAAAGTGGCGCAGAAGTCAGTCTTAATGATGGTATAGCTGTTTTTTTTAGCTGAGTTCGTTTTTTCTTGAAATCACTTTCTTTAAAATGTTTGCCACACACAAATTTTAACTGATGCAATTTTTCAATGGGTAAATAAGCAAGATCCTCTTTTCCTGACATTTTCACCCATTCTTTACACCTGAAAATGAAATGTCGACAATGATGAAAAATTATAACAACTTATCTGATAAAGTAAAATATAAGTTTTATGAATGAAAATACAAAGATAACGCTGTTGCATAAAGAAATTTCTACTTACCGCAGTTTATCTAGAGGAAATCTAGCCATAAAATAGCGTTTAATCCCGTCTTTTCGCTCCGATCTCAAACCACATATTTCACATTTTCTGTACGCCATTCTTCGCAACAAAAGGTCCAGAATATCACAAACCGCACAAAAAAAACTTAGGTTTTAAAACACTTAGGTACTTATTTTCCAACAAGTGGTAAATAAACTTACTTCGCATTACAAAATGTAGTACCTACTTACAGTTTGATACATAGTTATCCACAAATTACAAAATGGAGTAATGTCACCAAGAAGCTTATATCTAATACACTGGAGATTGCACTATGACCAATAACTTGTAACAAGAAAATATGATCTAGAATGACGTCAGTCATGTTTTTTGTCTCTTTCTGTTGAGTGACCACGCTGGTTTGTAAATTCAGGATTTTTCAAAATAGAAAAAACTAAAAATCATGGTCTATAAATAATAACGACAAAGGTATATTTTTAACAGTATTTATATTATAATATTATGGTCATACTTTATAGGTACATACAATTTTAATTGGTATAGAATGATAGTTTTAAACAACTTTTGGCTACAAAGCTTGGATATGAACCGATATATAGCATTAGCATCCTTTGTAAATAGAGGAAAGTTGTGATTTGCATCAGATGCTGTTTACCAAATTGTAAGCTACTCAGATCTTCTTTTGAAACGCGTTGCTTCGACTGGTCAATTTCAAGCCAAAATCATCAAAGAAAAACTGTTTAGCGGCCTTGCACAAATTTCAGCTAACTTTACAAAGTTTATTTTTCAAAAGGTATTTTTTTCTGGGTCGTAATCCTCAGTAACCTTGATGGGCACATATATTTCTTTTTATTTTACTTTTTGGAAAGCTGAAATACGTAAAACAAAAAAATATAAGGTAAGTTAAAAAAGTATAAATTACAATATAAAAAGGAACAATCTTATAACTACATGTGAGTGCAATACCGATGTCGTGTGTTGTTTCATTACTAGTAACAATCTTTAAAATGGTGTTCTAAATTTTCATCATAATATTGTTATTACAATATATTCTCCTCGCTATCCATAAAAACTCGTCATCATGGTTACCTTACTTGTTAAATTTGTTTATTGAAAACTTGTTGAAAAATGATAAAGTATTGGGGAAATAACAAATTCAACATGACTGCTTACTAAAATGATACTAAATTAGACAATTTTTGCCATTAAAATGATTCTAAACAGGTAAATGCAGGAGTATTGAGGAATATTGTAAATAACGTAAATATACACTTGCCTGTGAAATTCTATGCCAGAATTCGGTGTCCAAACGCTTCTGCAATTTTACACAATACAATGCATTCTTTATATTCGGAAAATATTCATTAAATAAGCAACAATATTAACTTAAATATTCGAAGCGACGCAATTTTTTTGACACACATGCCATATTGACAAAGTGAGAGTTGCTACAATTTTATTATGGTGACTACCCATAATCAGGGAGTATCGCTTTTTAATAATTGGTTCAGATACTTATTTTATTTAGCATAAATAATAATTGTCTCATCCAACAATGCTTCTGAATGACGTTTTTGGCAATTTATCAACAAACTCATGTACAAAAACTAACCTTTTGCACAGAATATTACAGCATACATAGTAGCCTTGGGAAAACTTCGTATTAACAGTGGCAATACCAAGTTAGGTGTGAAAGTGATAAAAAACATGAACTGGGCAATATTTTCTTGTTACACGTCAATGTTCATACCGAAATCTCCAGTGTATTACATATAAGCTTCTTGAATGTCACAGTCAACAATGACGGAGAGTGAAACAGACTGAGGAAGTGAACGAGACAAATATAGTCGCCATGATAATTTTGCCCCGTTTCATATAAAAAAATTTTTGTATGAAGTTGCGACAGACTGGACAACAGGGTCTGTAATACCAAGGATAATAGGTACATTACTGTTTAGAATTTCTAAAATAAATATAAAGTAACGTAGGCAAAAACATCGTGTTTTAATATTTACATTCAAGGCAAAATGAGCAATATCTTCAAGTTAAAGTTGTCTGCTCTTGGCCACCCGAATCCTGAAAGTTTCAATTGTGAAGGTACGACTGCATTCTCGTTCCTGTCTTAATATTATATTTTATAATTATAATTTTTATCACTAACATAAAATAGGCATGTTTCGTAATATATTATGGTTTTGTTACGTTTAAAATTATATTGAACTTGCAGATGAAAAGGAATATAGAAGTGTAGTTTTATGGCTTGAGGATCAAAAGATAAGGCATTACAAGATTGAGGAGAGGGAAGGTCTTCGGAATATTGACAGTAATAATTGGCAAGAAGCATATGACATATACCAAAAAGACCTAGTTAGTCCTGTTGTAAATGGAACATTAAATGAACAATTGAATTGGCTTCTATCTTATGCTGTGCGATTGGAATTTGCGGACAATGGTATGTTTTATCTTTTACTACTACTACTAGACTAAACTCTAAGTGGTCATAATTCTATACTCTTATCACATAAGCTATTTTGGTTTATTATTACACATTAATCATCTACTTTCAGTCACCAAATACAAGGAAGTGAAATTGGACCAACCAAAACAGGCTGTGCCTAATGTAGTGTCTTCTAATCCTTTGGATAACTTAAACTGTGAGTAATATTATGTAGATTACTTACGAACAACTACGACATTGGGGCCTTCAAGAAAAGAGCTTATTTGTCCATTAAAGGCCAGCAAAGCACTTGTAACACTCCTTGTGTTACAAGTGTTTATGGGCGGTGGTGACCACTTAACATCAGGTCCACCTGCTCCTTTGCTTGCTCTGACATAAAAGAAAAAAAAATTACTTATATTTATAAATTTTGAAATATTTATGGGAGAAGGTAGAGGTAGAGGAAACATACCTGAATTTGAAAGTTGAAAGGTTATAGGTATATTTATACAATTCAAAGTGTTTGATTCAAAATAAGTCTCTTTATGTGGTACCTAACCTTGGCCAATTAAATTTTTTACCATAAGACTATATTAAATATGCATGTAAAATAACCATAATATAAAAAGTTGACAAAAGATTCAAATATTTTTATATCCAACTTCAGCTGTGGTTAATTTTAAATCTTTTATTTTTCCAGTTGATAGTCCCGCATTTAAGGCTGGTGTTGAGAGAGTTTGCACTCTAGCCGGTGTGGGCCCACATCCAGATCCAAAATTCCGTTTAGCAGCTCTTGCTAAAATCCTTAAAACCACACCACATCCTGATCCTGCAAAGACTGATGCCATTCTGATTAACCAGCCAATAGATGTTCTTAATCTCTTGTTCATCCAAGATATAAGGGAATTACAGACAAAGATTAATGAAGCTCTAGTTGCTGTACAAACTATAACAGCTGATCCTCGCACTGACACTAAATTGGGAAAAGTTGGCAGATAAATGTACTGTCATCAAGATAATGTTGATAAAAATACTGATTTGTATAAATCTATGCTTTACTAATTTATAAAACCATATTACTAATATGCCATGAAAATAAAAAAAATAAATAATCCAAAACTTCTTTTATTTATATCCTTCCTTAAATGACTAAAATGAAAAATTAATGCAACAATATCACTACCTACTAATAACTATAAATTTGGAAATTGTAAGATACAATTTCTCATTAACAATTATATTTATTCAAATAAACATTTGTTTTATGAACACATCACATGATAATTAACTTATGTTCACTGCATGCCACCTCCCTTTTCTAGCATTTGAGCAAATCTATTTGTAATAAGTAACGAAACATCAATAAATCTCTCGACACAATTTGTGATGCAGGTTTCTGTTTTGGAATCTAATTTTGATCCTGGTTTGTCCACACATTTATCCCAGCAAAAGTCGTTGAATTCGTGAATCTGGAATAAAGAACCAATTTAAAAATGTAAAATTTTGAATAACTCGAAAATTTAATACTAACCTGATGCAATAATATAATATTGATGAAATAGTTAAGAAGAAAACAAAGTCGTTTTCTGGTTTACAAATAAAAGAACAGCCACAAGAAAAGCATTTCTGTAAGAAGTTTTTTATTGAAACGGAGCAAACGAATATTTTTACAAAATACCTGAGCATGAAATTGAGCCTTTTGCTTTTCCACCAATAAGAAATCCTGAAGTTCAGAATCAGCTCCTTTAGAACTTGAAAAGTCTGGTAAATCAGTCATTATGCTTTTTTTAATTGAGTGGGTTAAAATTTAATATAATATTATTAATTAAAATTTCTAGGTTAGAAATTGGAAATGATTACGGACAGCTGTGACGGACAGCGAGTATAGACCTATACAAGTATACAGATTATAAATGAAAAAGCTTCATACACAGACTACAGAGTACTTTGTATACAGGATGTAATTACAGATAACAAAAAACTTTAAACTGATATCGAAAGTACTATAACCTCGGAGGAATTAACAAGCCTGGAGAAGTAACAATTAATTGAACGTTTCTTATTTATTGGCTCTGTTTTAATCAATACCCTAATTAGTGCGATAGAAAGAGACAACACACTGTTATCGGCTTGGCATTCAAATCCACATGTAGCCACTTTTTGTTCTAAAAAGGTAGTGCTTGCCACAATTTTTTTTTTTTTTTTTTTATCTTAAAGCGGGCAAACGAGCAGGCGGGTCACCTGATGGAAAGTGATGCCCGCCGCCCATAAGCATTCGCGATGTTAGGGTCACCGCGAATGTGTTGCCGGCCTTTGAGATATAAATATGCCCTTTTCTTAAAGGTTTCCCCGTCAAATCCGTTTGGGAACACAGAAGAAGGTAAGTCGTTCCATAAGGTCGTTGTTCTCGGTAAAAAATGCCGAGAAAAGCGCACTGTGGTGGACCGCCATGCATCTAGGTGGTGAGGGTGGAATTTTAATTTGTGGCGAGAAGTACGGTTGTGGAACTCGGCAGCCGGAATAAGATCAAAAAGTTCCTCAGAACAAACCCCGTTATATATCCGGTAGAACACGCAAAGTGACGCAACGTCTCTCCGTAGTGAGAGTGGATCCAGCGAATCGGTAAGCACAGGATCGTCAATGATTCGGACGGCTCGTCGCTGAACGCGGTCTAATGGTAGGAGCTGGTATTCGGGCGCTCCGGCCCAGAGGTGAGAGCAGTATTCCATATGGGACCTGACTTGTGCCTTATATACCTAGCTGTAGACGATGAGCAGGCGTGAAATACCGTCTCGCCCTGGCGAGTACACCGAGTTTTTTCGAAGCTACTTTAGCTTTGTCCTCCAAGAAACCGCGAAACTGGAATTTATCGAATACTAAAATATCGATAAATAAAAAAATTGAGTTATAAAATTGCTTCAAGATAATTACGAATCTATTTGGAATTATTCATTTATGATGCATACTGACTGCTTTGCATTGTATGGTAGTGGTATTTATAAAAAAATATTATTAGGTATTTCGGTTTCGGTTTTTTTTATGGTTTCGTAAAAAGGTACGTATTTTTTCCTGTTTTCATAGATTCATTCATAGAATTATACGGAACTCTTCGTGCGCCAATCTGACTTCCACCTGGTTGATCATTTTACAAATCAATAATCGTATCCTACTAATATTATAGAAAATATATAAGAATTGACATTTGATACTCTTTCACGTAAAAACTACTGAATGAGTTTTTATGAAACTTTACAATTAAATTTTTGATTTATAGTTTAAACATCAGCACAACATATAGGCTACAATTTACCGCGGGAAAGGCATGACGAAAGATTTTGAAATCCTCTTCCATAATGTGTGTATACGTTTACTATACAAGAAAAACCCTATATTTCGGTAATATACTTAAATTTAACGAAGATAAAAGCCATTTTTCAAAAAATATTTATTAACTGTGCCAAAACAGCTCGCAGGTGTCATGGCGTAGGCGTGACGTCACTCTTTAGTAAATACGTAATTATTTGTACGCATTGCGAAGAAAATTAAAGAAATATTTATTTAATATGTGTTATAGAAACGAATTTCAAAGTTTATAAGTAGTGTGCAGTATTGCAGTGTGAATCCACATAAAAATAATGCTCAAAAATGTGTTAGTATTATTTCAAGCGAGAAAATAATAAGAAATGATTGTATAAAGTTGGCGCGGAGAACCCCGAAACCACGTATTCGTGAATTCGCAATTATATTTCTGTTCTGAGTCGATAAAGCATACGTGAAACAATAGTAAATAAAAATGCGTATTCTCAACATATTCATAAGAACAAAATACATCTGACGTGAGTTGTTTACTTAATCGTGACGTTACGCGTGTTTTAGTCAAAATGGCGAACTGCAGAATTTCAATGTTTTATTTTATTGATAATCTCATTAATCTTAATGTTTTTAAGATTTTTAAGTCACTAACTATATTTAATTTATTTATTATACATTTTCCCTTAAAAACACTAATACTATCATTTATGGATACTGTCGTCATGCCTTGTTGGGGCACCTCTAGTTTAAAATAAATTTCTTCAAATAAAACAAATAAACATTTAATTTTTTTTACAACATTTTAATTCGATACTTAATTACCAAATTACAATATTTATTATTTAAAATAGATGCCACCGTAAACTTGTGGCACAGCATCTCTGCAAAGCACTTTACTTTTCTTCCCGTCTGATTCGAAATGATTTGAACAAAGCCGAGAATGTTTTGAAGGCTTCCAATTTTCCCTGTGCTATAGCTTTAACCCGTACATCTTTTAATTTTTCTCAAGCCAGAAACCTGCAAATAACAATAAAATCCAATCTTAAATACCTTTTTGTCTCCTAACTTAAAGCAGTCATTATCAATGAAGTACCTACTTCGTTCCTACTCAAGTATCGATTAATATTTTGCATTTTCTCTCAAAAATAAGCTAATTATGATTTCATTTCAATGATCAAGGGTAGATAAAACCACAGACTATATATGATCAAACGAACTTCAGAGTGAAGTTCGATCATTATTATATGAATCGCTTCATTCGAAGATATTATTTACTATGTAGTCCCCTTTTTCAATGCTAGCAACCACGCACGCCTTTAGATTTTTTTTTTTTTTAATTGAGGGTATTACGACCTGACAAGTATTTGCTTGCTTTGTACGATATTCATTATTTTTAGAGCCTATTATCTTACAAAACTTTGGGTTAGGGTGTGGTGGGTGTTAATATCTTCGAATGAAGCGATTCATATAATAATGATCGAACTTCACTCTGAAGTTCGTTTGATCATATATTATATTTCATCGCTTCATTCTTCAGATATTATTTACTATGTAGATGTTAAGAGATAAAAGTTTTGTAAGAACCATTTTGGGTGCAAGTTTAGAATAAAACGTAAATATTATTAATTTTGTTTTATAAATTAACAAAAATATAATTAAATACTATTTCTGTAAAATCGATTATGAAAATTCGTTCGCATTAATTACATTAAGTTTATAGAACCTTGCAAAGGTTTTGGAATGTTTTGTCCAACCAGCAGTTTTACGTATATTATTATCAACGCATATACACCACTAGAGGCATCAGAAGTTGAAGCGTGTCTTCTGCTATGTGAACTAAATATTGAAATGTTGACACCACTTTCCGATAACACATTTTTGATCCAATGACTGATTGTTTGAGTTGTGGCGGGTTTATTGGTTTTTTAAAGGTTAGTATTAATCTATTGTCCTCCTCATTCCTCAAATGTTTGTGACATAGGTACCTAGATGTAATCAGACAGTACAGTAGTGGGCAAATACTTATATTTTGTTTGAAATATGGAAGTATAAGAAGAGATTGATCTCTACCTGGAGCCGAAGTTTTTACGAGGTCTGTAATGAAAATTTTAGCTCCACTGTCTGAGAAGTAAATATTATTAATATTTATAAGAGATAACGTCTGCACGCGCTGTGTTGTACACAGCGCTAATAAAATTACTAATTTTCCAATTGTTCCAAATTTACGTTTCTATTAGGAAACCAGCTTGAGATATGACTCAAAACTAATTGTGGGTCCCAAGAATAATTGTATTTAGGCATTCAACTGACCCGATATTATTTCCTAATATTATAAATAGGCAGACGTGCGAGTTCAAAGTACCATACGAAGCCCCTTTGTTAAACTTTTCTGTTAAAAATGATATTATGACAGCCGCTACTGTACTCTCAAAATTGAAAATATTCCAATTTAGACAAAACTGCCACCATCATTAATTATATGTTACGTTATAAAGCGATGCCAACATTAGTTCTATAGCTTCCGATGGGGTGTTTCTCCATAGGAAGGCTTCACGGAGAGCCTCGCTGCAGCCAGCGTAAGGTATGAGTGCAGTGGGCGCGACATGTGACTAGGATGAGAATGCGTTAGAATCGTATCTGTTTTCAAATATGTATATTATGTTTGATGATACTCTCTGACGAGAGGCTGCGAAGGCCACCACGGAAAAACTTGTATCCCACTCGCTTCATCATTAACTGTTTTTTGTAAATATCTCAAAATAAAAGTAAATGGGGAAATGCGTAAAAATTTATATTATTCTAATTTATGGTGAATGCGTCGACACATGACGCAGCAGGGTCGGGATGCCACGACACTTACTTTCTGCATTTAGCATTAGTACCTTATGCTCTTCCAAATTCTTTAATATGTTTCATTGCATAAACTCCATTCGATATCAGGATTTATTCTTTTTGGCTCTGTGTCAGTGTCGACATTTATCTTTATTATTAATATGACGCGAACCACCGCACATACGTAGATTTCAACTAATTAGGCGGCCAAAACTCGCCACCTGAAAAAATTACTAAAGATAAGATAACCATTTACTCAGGTAGTAAACAGTTCCGGGAATACAATAGGCACCCCCTACCCACCCTTCATAGACGCGCAATTGTTTCACTAGGGTATTCGGAATTCGATAGTCGCTTAACGTGTACGTGTCGGTTTTCGGCGCTCCTAAACTTACAACTTTTGTAAAATTCATATTTGTTTTCTAACTACTTCTTTTCGAGTGACAGTGATGGATTGCAGTAATTCAGGTAAGAACCTATGTTTTTCAACAGTAACATTAATAGTTTATACTCCCTTTGATAAACTTTTTATTTTTTAAAGATAGCTCTATCAAAAAATCCGTTTTTTTTGTGTTTCTTACAGTTAAATATGTCTTTTAACTAACTTAAGGGTCCGTCCGAGCAATGTTTTCTTTATTTTACAATACTTTACTTATTTTTCTATTATACCAGTAAAAAATTGGCCGCGGAAACCCGCGCGTTTTGAAAATAAGAGCATTTGAATCTAAGGAGTCGAAATTGAGAAAAATACCAAACTAGTGCTAAATTGTATTAAATCGAATTATTTTTTATTTTAGGTCCGTCTGGTGCCTCGGGTACTAAAAAAGTGACTCGGCAGTACCTGTTTGAACAGGTAAAAAGACAAAATTTACCAAGTTTAAGGGAAAAACTCGATTCGTATGAAGATTTTCTTTTGATACGTTATGGAGACACTGAAAATGCTAAAAAGCATTTGAAGCAAAGATATTCTTATATCAAAACCGAATTCATGAAAAGATGGATGAAAGCCAGTAAACACGAAGAAGTTTTCCTAGTAAATAATCGAGATTGGTTAGAAGGAACTTTCGAGATTCCGATAGAATCGGCTTCTCCTCAAGGTAGGCCAGCAAAATCTTTCGAAGATTTAAGTGAGCGAAGCAAAAGAAGAAAAACGGAAGAAATTCGCGCGAATTTGGAGCATGGCGTCATCATCCATGCCGCACAATCCGTTTTACAAAACACTGGGCAAAGGAATGCTTCAAAAGTTCTTAAAGAAATTACTTATTCGCCGACACAAGCTAGCAAATATAGATCTGCCTATTCTAAAGTGAATAACGACGACGACATGTTACCTCCGCTGACGCCTCTGCAAGCACTTCAGATGTTTGTGGAAGCTGATCTTTCAAGGCGGCAATATGAAATAATAAGAGCAACAAACCCAAAACATTTCCCTTGCTACGACTTGTTGTTAAAAGCGAAACAAGAACAAAGTATTCCTACCTGAAACTATAGAAATGTTGATGGCTGCCAAACCCAATGAGGATACAAATACTTCTGGAGATAGCTAATAGTCTTTGAATTCTATCAAAATAAAATATGTGTTTAAGTAGTTGTACTTGATTGTAATATTTAAGATGTATATATATATATATATATAAATACCAACCTGGGCACTAAGTTGATCCAGCCTGACTGCCGTGCATTGCCGACTCCACCTTTTCCCCGATATTACTCGACTCCGGTTGCATAGATCTTGCCCGGAGTGGCAACGGCGCAAATATTTCAGCGACGTTGCCAAACGTATTCATGGAGAAATTGATATACTCAACATTTTTATTGCTAAGATCTTGAACTGAATCGACTCCGTAACGGCCGAAATTCAGAAACCCATAAACACTTGTTGGCTCCGTTTTATATACCAAATCCAAAGTCGTATGTTGATCAGATCCATCAAGACATCCAAAATTACAGCTTTATTTGATCTGACAAAACGAAACTGTATATTAAGTAACATAGATTATTTTTCGTAAACCCTACAGTATTTGTTGGCTCCGTACACAAACATATTATAGTTATGTAATGTTCCATACATTGCTAAATCCGCCTAGACTAGACGAACTCGACTCCGTAACGGTTCAAATTTTGAAATGCTCAAATACTTCTTGACTCCGTTTTATATACCAAATCATAAGTCGTATGTTGATCTGTTCCATTTATATGCACTTACATGACATTGACATGCGGATATGAAATTAAGGCTAGCAAAAAATCTCCTGAGTTTTATGGAAGTTGAAGAAGTCGACCGTAATTCAATTGAAACGTATAGAAAACGTTGTGAAACTAATAATACGGAACCTTTCGTCATACAGTGACGGTGATAATTCTCAAGTAGTATGCAGCCTACAAATAACAACCTACCTCTTGAATCAGGGCAACTCTTTGGCGAACTCTACACGTAAGATCCATATTGTGATCCGTCAATATTTACTATCGGATTACGATATTTATTGACGTGTAGGGTAGTGTATTGACGGATCACAATACAGGGTTAGTTTTCAATGACCAGCCAAAATTTAAAATTAAGATCTAGATATTAAACCAAAGGTACATTTGAAACATTATTGTCGAATAAAATAAAATAAAAATAAAAGCATTCATTTGAAAATGTCTTAAAAATTGCCTAAATCGTAAACACCGCCAGAATCAATGCACTTGTGTGCGTGCGCGCATCGCCAAATTTATGTGTGTGCTAACCTATCTAGGTTGTTGAACTGAATTGTGCTTTTGTAATGTCCACACGTTCGCTTTTTAGTGGTGGACAGGAATGAAATCTAATTTAAAAAAAAACGTTATTTTTTTCATTAGATCTAAAATGTTATCGATTCTGAACCATTTCTGAAAATTTGGCCGGTCATTGAAAACTAACCCTGTATATCGCTGGATTTCTGGAACTCCTTGTGATCTGATCCCAGGACCTACATCGCAATATTTATCTTGCCGTCATCACGTCTGGCTCGTACAAAGAACGTTTCAGTACTGACGCGATATGTATTGATGGTGTAGGGTGTGCTGTGATCCCTCCCAAGATACATTAGTAAATATCAAGATAATTATCATAATATTTATTGACGTGTAGCGTTCGCCTTTGCCTTTGATTCTGATATCAATCTGATAAAATAATTAAAATGTTAGATTTAGGTCAAAAACAAATGACGACTCATATTCCTGCACAAATTATCCATTGCAGAGTAAATATGAGTGTACGCAGATCGCCAACACGTTTAACCAGCAGTGGTGCAGTGGGTACTGCCGGTGGATCGCATCTCGATCTATCGAAGCTAAGTTCGTTTTCTACGAGTTCTACGCCAACTGATACTCAAATTACTTACAGACAACGGAAACAACCGCTAGAACAAGATTGCAGATGTAGTGATGATATGAAGGATATTCGGTCGGAGTTGAGCCGTATTAGTACATTATTTGAAAAATATGTATGCTCAAATGAACAAATAGTAAACAAAATTCATTCAATTAAACATTCATTTCAACATTTCATTCAATTAAACAAAATCATTTCGGCGGTATGGCAACCATTTAAAATCGTCTGAAAAGTATGGCATGGCGATTTTCGTAAATGGCTGCACGACGATGGTTACCTGTGCAAAAGATAGCCTGGTACCATAATGGTTGAATTGTTTTTTTAAAATCAACGCATTCGCGTCGGTATGGCGGGATTTATGTCACACCGGAAAAGTATGGCATGACACTACCGTCTACATCTTTTTTTATGGGCTATCGGTAAATTCTAAAATGTTTGTGTTACAAATCGTTTGACTTTCGCTATTTTTCCGACGAGTTCGACTAACGCCCACGCGACTAAGCCGCCGGTACCAGCGTTCACACCATCATTTTTCTTTTTGTCATTGCGTACTAAGACCCCTGTAGAACCGCCATCCTGTTACAAATGACTCGAAATTTTGTGTCAATATCTCCCGATCTACTAGGTTTGCGAATCGGCAGCTCTCTGAAATGGAATTATCACATCGACCACCTAAAAATAAATTATCAGCACTTCTTAGATCTCTGCGTAATATTACTTCTTGCATTCCTCATAAATTACGCCACACCATCTACAACACGTTAGTAAAGCCGCACCTAATGTATTTAATAGAAGTATGGGGGAGTGCTTACAAAAATAAATTAGCGCCACTCCAAATTTTACAAAGTAAAATCATCAAAACTATCTTTAACTATCCTTTTTTAACTTCTACAAATAAAATCTACGACGACACTAAAATAATGAATTTAAAACAATTATACTTTTATAATACGTGTATGTTCATCCGCAAAGCGCTACATAAAAACATAAATACAAATATTATAATCTCAACATCAAATCGCCACTATCCTAATAGACGAGCTAGCTATCTTGCCCTCCCGAAGATCCGAACAAATTATGGAAGGCGAACGACAACATACGTTTCTATAACGGAAATAAATGTCTTTAAACCTTCAAATGGCTAAGGCCGCAAGCGACCAATGGCTGAGCTCGGTGGGCTCTGATTGGCTCATTTGAATGTTGCCGTTCGCCTTCCATAATTTGTTCGGATCTTCGGGAGGGCAAGATAGCTAGCTCGTCTATTAGGATAGTGGCGATTTGATGTTGAGATTATAATATTTGTATTTATGTTTTTATGTAGCGCTTTGCGGATGAACATACACGTATTATAAAAGTATAATTGTTTAAATTCATTATTTTAGTGTCGTCGTAGATTTTATTTGTAGAAGTTAAAAAAGGATAGTTAAAGATAGTTTTAATGATTTTATTTTGTAAAATTTGGAGTGGCGCTAATTTATTTTTGTAAGCACTCCCCCATACTTCTATTAAATACATAAGGTGCGGCTTTACTAACGTGTTGTAGATGGTGTGGCGTAATTTATGAGGAATGCAAGAAGTAATATTACGCAGAGATCTAAGAAGTGCTGATAATTTATTTTTAGGTGGTCGATGTGATAATTCCATTTCAGAGAGCTGCCGATTCGCAAATCTAGGTTATTTCTCGTGGGTTTCATGTTCTAATACAACACCGTTAATTTTAAGTGGAGCGTGTGGTGGAATAATTTTGTTATGAGCTTTGAATTTAGATATATTTATTTTTAGTAGATTGCATTGAAACCATTTATTTAATTCATTTTGTGCTTGCGCTATCATGTCATGTATAGAGGGACCAAAATAAAACAGACAGGTGTCATCCGCATAAAGTGTTAGGTGACCATTTAGCTTTAAATCTTGTAAATTATTAATATAAATTAAAAAAAGCAATGGGCCTAGAATCGAACCTTATTGTATGCCACATGTAATTGGCAAGGGAATGCTATCGTGGTTATCTATTTTAACTATTTGTGATCGATTTTTTAAATATGATTTCAGCATATCTAGTGCTTTACCATTAATGTTAATGGATGTTAATTTCTGTTATTAAAAGTTCGTGAGAAACGGTATCGAAGGCCTTTTGTAGGTCAATAAACACTCCCAAAACTATATTGTTTGCGTCAATGTTCTGTTTTATTTTAATAGTTAGGTCCATAGTCGCTGACAGAGTGTTACTTTTTGGCTTAAATCCGTATTGACGCACTGAAATAAAATTAAATGAGTCTAAATATTTTTGTAATCTCGTGTGTAAAACCTTCTCCAATATTTTCACAATACTGGCAAAACCGAATACTCACTCTTATAGATAGGAGTTACCTTCGCTATTTTTAACGAGTCCGGAAAACGTCTTTGACTTATGGCTTGGTTAAAACAGTCGCTTATGGTATGATTTAATTTTTATTTGATGCATTTAATTGCTTTTGTAGTAATACCATCAAGACCTGTACTACAGTTTGAATTAAGGTTATTTATAATTATATATTTTTACTGGCTTCGGTAGGTCTGAACTTATTAGTGAGGTAATTTTTAAAATTTCGTAGTTGTCTTTAGATTTCCTCTCCTCTGAGTTATAAGAGATTCGATTCTGGGAAACCAGTAAAAATTACATTTTTTTTAGATTAAGTTTTAATTTATATGAAGTTGATTTATAGACGTAAAACCCGATGGGTTGGCTGACTGATTTATTGATTGAAGATTTAATTCCAGTGATTTTATTTTACTCTCACCCTGGTTTATCTGGGATTCTAATTGAGAAATAGTACTCTTCAATATGTTTTGTTCAGTAATTATCATACATGCTGATGACTTAATTTCATTGATTTGATTCGTATTTTGGCCAAATAAATTCAAAGATTGTTCGTTATCGAATTTCGGTAATTTGTATTTTTACCTCAGAAATGATTTCATGAATTTTGTTTACTATTTGTTTATTTAAGCATACATATTTTTCAAGTAATAAATACGGCTCAACTCCGACCGAATATCCTTCATATCATCACTAAATCTGCAATCTTGTTCTAGCGGTTGTTTCCATTTTTTGTAAGTAATTTGAGTATCAGTTGGCGTAGAACTCGTAGAAAACGAACTTAGCTTCGATAGATCGCGATGCAATCCACCGGCAGTAATTATTTTATCAGATTGATGTCAGAATCAGGGCAAAGGCGAACGCACACGTCAACAAATATTATGATAATTATCTTGATATTTACTGATGTATCTCGGGAGAGATCACAGCACACCCTACACCATCAATACTGACGGCAAGATAAATATAGCGATCTAGGTCCTGGGATCAGATCACAAGGATTTCCAGAAATCCAGCGATATATTTTGATCCGTCAATACACTACCCTACACGTCAATAAATATCGTGATCCGATAGTAAATATTGACGGATCACGTGTAGCATTCGCGAAAGAGTTGCCCTGATTCAAGTAGTAGGTTGTTATTTGTAGGTTGCATACTACTTGAGAATTATCACCGTCACTGTATGACGAAAGGTTCGTCCAAATATCTATCTTTTTAGGTTCCGTATTTTTAGTTTCACAATGTTTTCTATAAGTTTCAATTGAATTACGGTCGACTTCTTCAACTTCCAAAAAACTTAGGAGATTTTTTGCTAGCCCTAATTTCATATCCCCATGTCAATGTCATGCAAGTGCATATAAATGGAACAGATCAACATACGACTTATGATTTGGTATATAAAACGGAGTCAAGAAGTGTTTGAGCATTTCAAAATTTGAACCGTTACGGAGTCGAGTTCGTCTAGTCTAGGCGGATTTAGCAATGTATGGAACATTACCTAACTGTAATATGTTTGTGTACGGAGCCAACAAATACTGCAGTGATTACGAAAAATTAATCTACGTTACTTAATATACAGTTTCGTTTTGTCGGATCAAATAAAGCTGTAATTTTGATAATATAAACGAATCTGATCAACATACGACTTTGGATTTGGTATATAAAACGGAGCCAACAAGTGTTTATGGGTTTCTGAATTTCGGCCGTTACGGAGTCGATTCAGTTCGAGATCTTAGCAATAAAAATGTTGAGTATATCAATTTCTCCATGAATACGTTTGGCAACATCGCCCAAAACTTTGCGCCGTTGCCACTCCGGGCAAGATCTATGCAACCGGAGTCGAGTAATATGGGGGAAAAGGTGGAGTCAGGAATGCACGGCAGTCGGGCTGGATCAACTTAGTGCCCAGGTTGGTATTTATATATATATATATATATATATATATATATATGATATTTAAACATGTTTATACTTGTAACTAATAATTCATAAGACGTTTTTTTATTTCTTTGGTAATTTTAAAATAATATTTATTTTTGGTATTTTATCGATGTAAGTATGTTGTATAATCAATAATAATTATATTTTTTTCGGATCAAAAAGGGTTTATTTTAATTTCCTATTGTACGTATAGATATTTTCCAGAAAAAAATATTTTTGGCCGCCTAAATAATTGAAATCTACGTATGTGCACCGTGTTTCGATGCTCGCATCATTTCCACAGTTGCTTTGTTAGTTTGTTAAGGTGGGGAAAACAGCAGTTTTGTTATCAATTCGTAATAATATTGCACAATTAGAATAGGTATTTGCGAATGTTTATTATTGCAAAAGACACCTCAACCTGTCCTTGAGGCATTTGAGAAATTCTCTAATGTAAATTTTGGAGATTTCATAAAATTTGTTTTATATATGTTGTGACCACCAATTTAATTCACCCAGAATATAACTTGATAACTGAACTTTGGAATCATAATTATTATTATTTTGATTTAAAAATAAATATTTTTGACGTTCTAATATCTTAGTTTACAGCCACCCGTATTTAATAGCAGGACAAGCAGCAGCTTGGTAGCAACCAAGACACCTATTAGGTGTGAAAATTCTCGGGTTGTACAAGTAGGTAATTTTGGAAATTTATTAAGTAACTAAATGTGCAATGTTAATACGTTTATCATCAGGCAAAGAAAGTTAGGTTACATGAATCATATATAAACCCAAGGAATTTAAATTTTTGACTTGGAATCCGTGAAGTTTTTTCAATATTGATTACAAAGCCTAGACAAGACAATAGTTTTATTGTCTCGTTTAGATTATTTAGGCATTCTGTATAATTTTTACCTGTACATAAAATTTCGTCGAGTTAAATGACAGACTTAAAACCGGCTTAAGAATTAAACTTCCTTCATTAATTTAGTAAACACTCTTAGCGCAATAAAAAAGACCTTTAAACTCTTATAAGTTACACTATTACCTTTGTTATTTATAAAATGAAAACGGAAAAAATTGCGAAATACCGGCTCAATTGGCATTAAAAGGTAAGCTTCTTTAAGGTCTATTGTAGCCCATGAAACCATTTTCGGGGATAAGTTTCGATGCCGTCCTATGATCTTCGATTTTAAAGTGATATTTTGATATAAATTTATTAAGATTAAGTATGAATTTTTTACCGCCGTTTGATTTATGTGCTAAGAATATATTATTTGAGATATATTTGCCCTTTACTGGGTTACAAACATGAATATCTCCCAAGTCTATAAGGTTATTTATTGCCACAGACATGTCAGCTTTCTCTTGCCCCGACCAAAATTGAGTACGCACTGAATTTTGAAAAACTTCATTAGAAAATGGTAAATCCACACCGTTTTTAACTCATTTAAGAGCGGTTGTATTATTAGTAATTTTGCGTCAACAATTGTAAAATAACGTAATTCTTTATTGTTATTTTGGTGCACAATATTAGCTCGAGCTGATCATCTTTGGCTACGAAGAGGGTGGTATATATGTATGTTCCTCTTGTAACCTCCTCGCTCCCCCCCCTGTTTGACTGAAAGCGAGAAGGTGTCTGCCAGTTTCCCTGGAAACTACTGCGAGATGTGTGTGCTGCATGAGCATGTGAACTAGAAGGTTTTGGTGTGGAGGATGTTATCTTTATTTGTTGACCCTGCTTTATAACCTTCGAAGCTTTTATTTTATTAGTAGATAAAATGTCTCCAAACAATGCATTAGTAATACCTATCAGAATGATCGACAACTTACAAAAAAGTTTGTCGATGATGTAGGTCCGAGAATATGCGACATATACACTACGCAAGTTTAAGCCCCTATTAACGCCTGTTATAACGGCCCCCAATTGTTGCTGTGAATTCGCCATTTTCTTATCCCAGAATTTACCGGATTCAGGAGTAGCAGCCTGAATCTCCAGATTTTATGTAGGAGCCTGGAGGAATACGCAATTTTCGGGAATCTAACAAGTTTTTAGAAAACTTTATCTTGATTCCTTTATCAACCCTTTCTTAAGGCTCGGCAACCATATTTTGGCGAGACTTTTGTGAATTTTTTCACCATATTCTGGAATCACATCATTAGCTTCACCCAATGCTGCTAAGATATCAGGTTCTAAGTCGACAGGCTCCGATTGAGGGGCCGTGGTAACAACCGTTGCTGGTTCATTTGCTTGAAGCGCAGCTGGATCAGTCGTATTGTTCATAATTCCCGGCAAAGAATTTGTCGGTGGATCAGTTACTAGGATATCTGGATCCAGTAACAAAAAGTTTTGTTATCGAGGGTACTTATAAAATTATGATTTAGGTACTTATAAAATTATGATTTAGGATTATTTTATTTTTTACATAAGTTGATATTCAACTAACAAACCATCGTACTATTATCTCGAATAGCCTCCTGGTAAGCTGGTTATAATTATTAAATAAGTAATAATAATATACCAATAAAGATTTATAATTTTCCAATAAAAATACCATTGTGATATCATCGCGGATATCCTCCCGGCTTTTATTTTTATTTTTTATTCTATTAAAAATTTTCGATTTTAACCTTCGTGATGCTATCTCGAACATCCTCCCGGTATAAATATGTATATATATATATATATATATATATATATATATATATATATAAATACCAACCTGGGCACTAAGTTGATCCAGCCTGACTGCCGTGCATTGCCGTGCATTTGGTATTTATATATATATATATATATATATATATATATAAATACCAACCTGGGCACTAAGTTGATCCAGCCTGACTGCCGTGCATTGCCGACTCCACCTTTTCCCCCATATTACTCGACTCCGGTTGCATAGATCTTGCCCGGAGTGGCAACGGCGCAAATTTTTGGGCGACGTTGCCAAACGTATTCATGGAGAAATTGATATACTCAACATTTTTATTGCTAAGATCTCGAACTGAATCGACTCCGTAACGGCCGAAATTCAGAAACCCATAAACACTTGTTGGCTCCGTTTTATATACCAAATCCAAAGTCGTATGTTGATCATTATCATTTATATTATCAAAATAACAGCTTTATTTGATCCGACAAAACGAAACTGTATATTAAGTAACGTAGATTAATTTTTCGTAAACACTACAGTATTTGTTGGCTCCGTACACAAACATATTATAGTTAGTTAACCTTCCATACATTGCTAAATCCGCCTAGACTAGACAAACTCGACTTCGTAACGGTTCAAATTTTGAAATGCTTAAACACTTCTTGACTCTGTTTTATATACCAAATCATAAGTCGTATGTTGATCTGTTCCATTTATATGCACTTGCATGACATTGACATGGAGATATGAAATTAGGGCTAGCAAAAAATCTCCTGAGTTTTATGGAAGTTGAAGAAGTCGACCGTAATCCAATTGAAACTTATAGAAAACGTTGTGAAACTAAAATTCGGAACCCTAAAAAGATAGATATTTGGACGAACCTTTCGTCATACAGTGACGGTGATAATTCTCAAGTAGTATGCATCCTACAAATAACAACCTACCTCTTGAATCATCAGTAAATATCAAGATAATTATCATAATATTTATTGACGTAGCCTATGCTCTGTTTCTGATATCAATCTGATAAAATAATTAAAATGTTAGATTTAGGTCAAACAAATGACGACTCATATTCCTGCACAAATTATCCATTACGGAGTAAATATGAGTGTACGCAGATCGCTAACACGTTTAACCAGCAGTGGTGCAGCTGCCGGTGGATCGCATCCCGATCTATCGAAGCTAAGTTCGTTTTCTACGAGTTCTACGCCAACTGATACTCAAATTACTTACAGAAAACGGAAACAACCGCTAGAACCAGATTGCAGATTTAGTGATGATATGAAGGATATTCGGTCGGAGTTGAGCCGTATTAGTACATTACTTGAAAAATATGTATGCTCAAATGAACAAAAAGTAAACAAAATTCATGAAAACATTTCTGAGGTAAAACACAAATTACCGAAATTAAATCGTCCAATAATAAATAATAATAAATAAATATATTATTTATTTCTCCTCACAATTCCCAGTCACAAAATTAATCTACATGCATACAAAAAATTATAAACAATAAGCTGGAGTTGGAGGAGCTGGTGTCTGAAATGGGTTTTAACCGGTATCACAGATCACCAGGTCCCCCAATGAACAATCCTTGAATTTAATTCACCAAAATACGAATCAAATCAATGAAATTAAGTCATCAGCATGTATGATAATTACCGAACAAAACATATTGAAGAGTACTATTTCTCAATTAGAATCCCAGATAAACTAGGGTGAGAGTAAAATAAAATCACTGGAATTAAATCTTTAATCAATAAATCAGTCAGCCAATCCATCGGGTTTTACGTCTAAAAATCAACTTCATATAATTTAAAACTTAATCAAGGAACTACGGGACAGAAAGAGCCGCGAAAAAAATGTAAGTTTTACTCGTTTCCCAGAATCGACATCTTATAACTCAAAGGAGAGGAAATCTAAAGACAACTACGAAATTTTAAGAAATTACCTCACTAATAAGTTCAGACCTACCGAAGCCAGTAAAAAAAATATATAATTATAAATAACCTTAATTCAAACTGTAGTACAGGTCTTGATGGTATTACTACAAAAACAATTAAATGTATCAAAGAACAAGTAGATAACTGCGTTAAAAACAACCGACTTCAAACTTGCACTTGCAACATTTACAAATACAGACAAAAATGCCCATAAAATAAAAACTACTGGGCCTATCCGAATAAAATTTTTATGGGACCAATTCGACACCATCCCGCATCGAACAAAAAAGAATCACGTAAATCGGTTCAGAAACCTCGGAGTAATCGGTGTACATACATAAAAAAAACATACCGGCCGAATTGATAACCTCCTCCTTTTTTTTGAAGTCGGTTAAAAATTAAATCATACCTTAAGCGACTGTTTTAACCAAGCCATAAATCAAAGACGTTTCCGGACTCGTTAAAAATAGCGAAGGTAACTCCTATCTATAAAAGTGGGTCAAAATTTGAACCTGGTAACTATAGGCCAATTTCGGTTTTGCCAGTATTGTCAAAAATATTGGAGAAGATTTTACACACGAGATTAGAAAAATATTTAGACTCATTTAATTTTATTTCAGTGCGTCAATACGGATTTAAGCCAAAAAGTTACACTCTGTCAGCGACTATGGACCTAACTATTAAAATAAAACAGAACATTGACGCAAACAATATAGTTTTGGGAGTGTTTATTGACCTACAAAAGGCCTTTGATACCGTTTCTCACGAACTTTTAATAAAGAAATTAGCATCCATTAACATTAATGGTAAAGCACTAGATATGCTGAAATCATATTTAAAAAATCGATCATGAATAGTTAAAATAGATAACCATGATAGCATTCCCTTACCAATTACATGTGGCATACCACAAGGTTCGATTCTAGGCCCATTGCTTTTTTTAATTTATATTAATAATTTCCAAGATTTAAAGCTAAATGGTCACCTAACACTTTGTGCGGATGACACCTGTCTGTTTTATTTTGGTCCCACTATACATGACATGATAGCGCAAGCACAAAATGATTTAAATAAATAAATGCAATCTACTAAAAATAAATATATCAAAATTCAAAGCTCATAACAAAATTATTCCACCACACGCTCCACTTAAAATTAACGGTGTTGTATTAGAACATAAAACCCACGAGAAATGCCTAGGTTTGCGAATCGATAGCTCTCTGAAATGGAATTATCACATCGACCACCTAAAAAATAAATTATCAGCACTTCCTAGATCTCTGCATAATATTACTTCTTGCATTCCTCATAAATTACGCCACACCATCTACAACACGTTAGTAAAGCCGCACCTAATGTATTTAATAGAAGTATCGGGGAGTGCTTACAAAAATAAATTAGCGCCACCCACACTTAAAATAATGAATTTAAAACAATTATACTTTTATAATACGTGTATGTTCATCCGCAAAGCGCTACATAAAAATATAAATACAAAATACAAATATTATATTTTCAACATCAAATCGCCACTATCCTAATAGACGAGCTAGCTATCTTGCCCTCCCGAAGATCCGAACAAATTATGGAAGGCGAACGGCAACATACGTTTCTATAACGGGAATAAATGTCTTTAAATCTTCAAATGGCTAAGGCCGCAAGCGACCAATGGCTGAGCTCGGTGGGCTCTGATTGGCTCATTTGAATCGGATCAACAAGAGCTAAAACGCAAAAAAGGTGGATTTGTATAAAAAGCACGTAATTATTATTATTACTGATGGTTACACTTGTGGCTCCGTTCGGATCCACATACGGACGGTGGTGTGGCAATGGATCCACAAATACCAACCGGATCAACAAGTGAAAACGGATCAAATAATTACTAACTATATGGCACGTTTGATCAACATAGTGCCCATGGAGATATCTATATATATATATAT
Organism: Colias croceus; assembly: GCF_905220415.1. Classification (NCBI taxonomy): domain Eukaryota; kingdom Metazoa; phylum Arthropoda; class Insecta; order Lepidoptera; family Pieridae; genus Colias; species Colias croceus. The sequence continues at coordinate 9,412,760 of NC_059541.1, read as the reverse complement.
ATATATATATACATTAATGATATTTAAGTATGTAGTATGTACTCGAAAGTAAAAAATTACTTAACCTTTGTGATGCCATCGCGGGCATCCTCCCGGCATAAATTAAGTAATATTTAGATATTATTTCACTTCTAGGAATCGTGAGCTATTAAATTACCTTTGTGATGCTATCTCGAACATCCTCCCGGTATAAATATGTATATCAATACATTAATGATACTTAAGTACGTACTCTAAAGCAAAAAAATACATAACCTTTGTGATGCCATCGCGGACATCCTCCCGGTATAAATATGTATATCAATACATTAATGATACTTAAGTATATACTCTAAAGTAAAAAATTACATAACCTTTGTGATGCCATCGCGGACATCCTCCCGGTATAAATATGTATATCAATACATTAATGATACTTAAGTATATACTCTAAAGTAAAAAATTACATAACCTTTGTGATGCCATCGCGGACATCCTCCCGGTATAAATATGTATATCAATACATTAATGATACTTAAGTATGTACGTACTCTAAAGTAAAAAATTACATAACCTTTGTGATGCCATCGCGGACATCCTCCCGGTATAAATATGTATATCAATACATTAATGATACTTAAGTATGTATGGTCGCGCCAATATAAAAATTATACTTAAATGTATTCTCGATATGAAAGTGGACTGTATTTAGATCAACGTGGTGTTAGCAAAGAGGGGAAAGACGGGAACACACGGCACATACCTCGTCGGAGGGAGTAGCGTCCAGAACACACGCCGCGCCACGCGGTCAGGGTCCTCCAGCTCGCGGCGGGCAAGAACGGGTCCAGTCCAACACTCCACACAAACACACACGCGGCGGTGAGCGCGACCAAGGGCCGGGGCACGGGATACCCCGGTGGTGTTACAAAAGCACAATGCCTGATGATCTAGAGAGCCTCGTGGAAGCTCTCCGGCGGTGAGTCCCGATCCTCGCGAAAGATCGGAGAGAACTACTGGCTGTCGTTCGTGACATAGGTAGGTCACGTGACGAGCGCTAAATAGCGCGCGATGATTGGTTGTGCTCGTATGTAGGGAAGGATGAAGGAATACACCACAGAATAATAAACATTTAATATCTACATTTACTATTTTAATTATATTGGCGTTACCAATGTACGTACTCTAAAGTAAAAAAATACATAACCTTTGTGATGCCATCGCGGACATCCTCCCGGCATAAGTTGAGTAATATTATATAAATATTATTTCACTTCTAGAAATCATGAGCTATCAAATTACCTTCGTGATGCCATCTCGGACAACCTCCAGGTATAAACGAAAAATATTTGAATATTTTTCAACGCTCAATTTCGTAAGTTATAAGAAACTTTCATTTGTCGTATTACAGATCGAAACGCACTTAAAAACTCCAAAGTACTTGCTTGTGTCGTCTTCGGATTCCGAAGATGATATTATAGGTTTTATGCGACGATGTTTTTTCTTCAACTTCCTAATCTTCATACGATAATAATTAATTTTCTCCTTTGAATTTCTCTCCAACATGACGAAACTTGCACTTATTTAAGACGTCCGTACGTTGCGGCGCACGAAAAAGGAATGAATATCGTACAAAGCAAGCAAATACTTGTCAGGTCGTAATACCCTCAATTAAAAAAAAAAAAAAAATCTAAAGGCGTGCGTGGTTGCTAGCATTGAAAAAGGGGACTACATAGTAAATAATATCTGAAGAATGAAGCGATGAAATATAAATAATAATATACTACGATAAAACATAGATGATTAGCCAAAAATTGATCAAAATCACTAACCTGTGAAATGAAAAATTCCTATTATCATCCGATTTCCCACTAATAGGGCTTTTACAGCCGTAAGCAACACAAGCCATGTTATCTTTAGTCAATTTTCTTTTCATAAAATAACAAATTAAACTAAAACACTCGTTTTTCACTTCAAAAAAAAAAATAATTAAAATAACCAAGCGATAGTCACCAGACTGGTGACCAAAACAAATTGAAATGGCTACATGTCATTTCAAACTGTCGAACTGACATATATCTGTCCTCTTTTTTCGCATGACATTTTGCCATAAGCTAAAAAGGCCAAACTAGTGCTTTATTGTTCAATTAATTGTTACTTCTCCGCTAGTTAATTGCTCCGAGACTTTAACCACAGAATAAATAATAGTAGCTAAACGCTACAGAACGGACACTCTCCGCCTCCCGCCAAAATTAAACACTTACCTCACCCCGCATGATCAGCCATGTTATGGTACCCATTTCCCGCAAGGACGATACTTGGACGATACCAAGAAGCTTATATCTAATACACTGGAGATTGCACTATGACCATTGACTTGTCACAAGAAAATATAACCTTGAATGACGTCAGTGTTGTTTTTTGTCTCTTTCTGTGGGTGACCACACTGGTTTGTATATTCAGGATTTTTCGAAATAGAAAAAACTAAAAATCATGGTCTATAAATAATAACGACATATATTTTTAACAGTATTAATTATATTATAATATTACTGGCCATACTTTATAGGTACATACAATTTTAATTGGTATAGAATGATAATTTTAAAAAACTCTTGGCTACAAAGCCTGGATATGAACCGATATATAGCATTAACATCCTTTGTAAATAAAGGAAAGTTGTGTTTTGCATCAGATGCTGTTTACCAAATTGTAAGCTACTCAGATCTTCTTTTTAAACGCGTTGCTTCGACGGGTCAATTTCAAGCCAAAATCATCAAAGAAAAACTGTTTATAATAAACGCCTTGCACAAATTTCAGCTAACTTTACAAAGTTTATTTTTCAAAAGGTATTTTTTTCTGGGTCGTAATCCTCAGTAATTTTACCCTTGATGGGCACATATATCTGTCTTCTTTTTTCTCTTTTTATTTTACTTTTTGGAAAGCTGAAATACCTAAAACAAAAAATATGAGGTAAGTTAAAAAAGTATAAATTTCAATGTAAAAACGAACAATCTTATCACATGTGAGTGCAATACCGATGTCGAGTGTTGTTTCATTACTAGTAAAAATCTTGAAAATGGTGTTCTAAATTTCATCATAATATTGTTATTACAATATATTCTCTTCACTATCCATAAAAACTCGTCATCATGGTTACCTTACTTGTTAAATTTGTTTATTGAAAACTTGTTGAAAAATGATAAAGTATTAGGAAAATAACAAATTTTACAAGACTGCTTTCTAAAATGATGCAAAATTTTACAATTTTTGCCATTGAAATGATTCTAAACAGGTAAATGCAGGAGTATTGAGGAATATTGTAAATAACGTAATTATATACACTTGCCTGTGACATTCTATGCCAGAATTTGGTGTCCAAACACTTCTGCAATTTTTCACAATGCAATACATTATTTATATTCGGAAAATATTTATTAAATACGCAACAATATTAACTTAAATATTCGAAGCGACGCAATTTTTTTGACACTTATGGCATATTGTCAAAGTGAGAGTTGCTACAATTTTATTATGGTAACTACCCATAATCAGGGAGTATCGCTTTTTAATAATTGGTCCAGATACTTATTTTATTTAGCATAAATAATAATTGTCTCATCCAACAATGCTTCTGAATGACGTTGTTGGCAATTTATCAACAAACTCATGTACAAAAACTAACCTTTTGCACAGAATATTACGGCATACATAGTAGCCTTGGGAAAACTTCGTATTAACAGTGGCAATACCAAGTTAGGTGTGAAAGTGATAAAACACAACAATTTTCTTGTTACATGTCAAATGTTCATACCGAAATCTCCAGTGTATAAGATATAAGCTTCTTGGACGATACCAACGAAGACGAAACGCAACGAAGATTGACAACATTAATCAAATTGACTTAAAGTAATTTTATTATTTTGGATTTGTGATTATCGTTTTTTCGTAGAAAATGGTTAAATATTGTGCTGTTTACGGATGTATTTCATCAGAAAAACGCGAATTTTTTTTTACGCTAGTCACAAATGTGCCAACTTCTTACTGTTCTGTGGTGCCAACCACACACATTTGCAGTCTCTACAGTGTGACTGTCAAAACCTCAGAGCAATAAACCTATAGAGTTCTTATATTGAGACAGAACAAAATACATATTTTCTAATCTACTTACTCTTAGTCAATAACAGCATAAGCCAGATTGAGATAGCGATAGAGTATCTGCACTGTCTTCAAACGTAGCGCGCCGGCTATATTTTGTTTGCCTTCCAGCTGGAGGTCTCGGTGCATCAAGTGTTTTTAACGAAATATTTAGAAAATATAAAGTGTATAGTGTTTCTTTTTATTTGTCAGTGTGCTAAAATCACTATTGTATGTTTAGCTACCGGCTATCACTAGTCGAATGGGAGTTTTGGATGAAAACAATGAGAAAATATCTTTCCATCGGTAAGTGATTTTCAGCAAATTGATAAATATTTATGTTTTAACCCTATTTGAAGGTTTTATCAAGCGCTTTTTTATAATTCTATGTTGTAACTGTAACATTTACCCACTTTATGGGGTTGTAGAATACAAAAGAATTAAATAATTTTTATAAAATGTCACAATATTATCACATTTGGCATTTTGTTTACCACCGTAGTGATGTAACTAACTAGCGTATATTATCGATTTATGACATAAAATCTATTTCATATTAACGTTGATTTATTTATTTTGTTTCTTATATCAGATTTATATGTAGTTAGTTGTTGCAAATAATAGATGTAAATTTTCTACAGCAGGAAAATAAAAAATACCACGTGGTAGTTTTATTTGACTTATGTGTTTAGTTTGTTGTTTATTATTTTCTCTTTTAGATTATTAATAAATTCATTTTGTTTTAGATTTCCAGAGCTAAATAAAAAATGGGTATAAAACATGAGACGAGTAGATTGGACGCCGTCGAAATTTGCTAGATTGTGTTCACTGCATTTCGAACTCTAGAAGAATTGTGCAATCTTACGCTTACGTTTTTTTTTGTTCCTGTACATAATAAATACATTTGATTAAAGAAGGTGAATTTTTATTTGGAATTTTTTTACACATAGGTTACTTGTGTAACTATGTGACAATTAAACGGTTGATTAAATGACAGTTCTCATAGATGAGAAACTACTATTGAAATACATACTTGATATACATGCGTTTTCAAAGAAAAACCCGCATAGTTCCCATTCCTGTGGGATTTACGGGATCAAAAGTAATTTTTCCAAATTTCATTGTAATCGGTTTAGTAGTATTCGCGTGAAAGAGTAACAAACATCCATCATCAAAAACTTTCGCTTTATCAGTAGTTTGAAAGGAAAATGTTTTCTTTAAGACTTTCCTTTTATGAACTTGTTAAAATGCTGCATGATTCCTTCATGCTGACTGTGCCTTTCTATCTTTATTTTAAACTAGATTTCCGCCCGCGGCTTCGCCCGCGTTTTCAAAGGAAAACCCGCATAGTTCCCGTTCCCGTGGGGTTTCCGGAATAAAACCTACCCTATGTGTTAATCCAAATAACCTTCTATATGTGTGCTAAATTTCATTGTAATCGGTTCAGTAGTTTTTACGTGAAAGAGTAACATAGATCCATACTTACAAACTTTCGCCTTTATAATTTATAGTAGTAGGATTAGGTACATTTAAGTTTTAAAATTTATTTTATAATATACTAGCTTTCCGCCCGCGTTTTTAAAGAAAATCCCGCACAGTTTCCGTTCACGTGGGATTTCCGTGATAAAATCTATCCTATGTGTGTAAGTACAAAATTTCATTGTAATCGGTTCAGCAGTGAAAGAGAAAGTTATCCATTCCCGCATAATTTCGCCTTAATTATATTCGTAGGATTAAACAAATAATGTATTGAACTGAAATTAATTATTAATTTTGTTTTTTTTTTTTTATTATTTATTATTTCACGAAACCGTAAATGCAAAATGCATTCACGATTTTATCGATTGAAGCACATCCCATCACTATCACCTTCTATCTATATAAATACGTACCTATAGTAAAAATGGTGCCATGACTATGTTGAAACGTAGCTTGTAGTCTATAGCTATCTCATTCTTTCATACGACGTCTTCTTTAAATAGAGAGAAACAAATATATGTAAATTGTATACGCTCGATACAAGTACTCTATAGGTTTATTGCTCTGAGGTCAAAACGATAATTTTGTATGGAGTGTCCGGGGTGTGCTCTAAAAAAGACTTTAACCACAGTTGACAGATATATACTACGTAGGTACATACTTTAACCACAGTATTACAATATTATTTAGGAAATATGGTACCTAATACTGTGCTTTAACCCTAATGAG